>NC_045600.1:79688343-79778343 GCF_009762305.2 Zalophus californianus | reverse complement strand
GTGTTTTGTGTGTGTCCTCTGTGTAGAAGGCAGTAGGGCCAGGAATCCCACCCACAGTATTGACTGACCCGGGGACAGCACAGAGCCTCAAGTTTGTTTGCACACCCTTTTCATAACAATCTCATGGTGACTTAATAACAATGTCTACCGTATACTGAACAACCACTCTGTGCCAGAATGTGAACTAGGGCTTCATCAACATTATCTCACTTGAGCCTGACCGCAGTCTTTCAACACATGTATTATGTCCCCATTTTGTAGGGAATGACATTGAGGTTCAGAGAGTCTAGGTAGCATACATGGGGGTCAAACATGTTGCATGGACGGTGCTAGGATCAAACCTACACGGTCCGACTCCAAAGCTACTTCCCAGGCGAATCAGAGAAACGTGTGAAGAGAGGGATGCATAAATAATAGGGAGTGATAGAGAGCGAGGTTAACTTAGGACAGTGTGTCACCTAAGGGCTAAATAAAATCCTTCTGTGGGTCAATTATGCCTGCAATCTGCAACACAGACAGGTTTTACTGCCTCTGCTTTAGGAGTCTCGTGAATAGCCGCTCTCCAGTAGCAAAGTTACAACCCACGTAACACCAATGGGGAAAAATACGGATTTCATTTGTTTTCTACCCTGCATCTCTCCAATGAATCTCACAATCAGGGAAACAGATGATTGTGTAGAGGCCACTCAACACAGCAACCTTAGGTCACAATCTAAGTTGACCTCTTGTAGTTGTTATTATTTTGTTGTTAACAAACACCAGCAGTTTGTGAATCTCAGGCAGCAGTGTCTTTCTCTCTCTTGGTTTGTGTACTGATTTGCTTGGTTGAATAATGGAGAAGTCACTGCTAATGAATATTAAAAGCCTGTAATTTAGTCAAAAACAATGTTGTCCACACTTTTTTTCCTGAGTAATTTCAGTTTTTTTTTTCTAAAATCAAGCATAAATGGTAGATAATGTTCCTCTGAATGGGGCCCTTAGGCTTTCTTAGCTGAGGCTTGTTTAGCTTGCCAAGTTTAAATATTTTCTGAACTGATCCCAGAACTGAGAAGCCTTCATCACAGCACAGCATTAAAAATGATGGATGTGATACATATTTAATACAATAAAATGGCCATTTATATGCCCATACTAGACACAGGGGAAATCCTCACAGGAAAGATTTCTAAAATCAAAAGGGGCCTATTCTCTAATCGATGTGAGGGGATTTACGCGGATAACTCCCATTAATGCTAATGGGTGTTATGAGCTTATATCCTCCATGCACCATTGGAAAGATACACTCAGTGCCACTCGAAAAGAAGCTGTTGCAGTGATGAAATTCTCTAAGAGTATTCCGGCGGAAGGAAAATTTGAGGAAGAGCTAAAATGGTCGTAAAGTTGCAGTCGTAGTTTGCCTCATGAAGATACCACATTCCCCCGCTCGGAGGGGCTGCTGTGTTCAGGGCAACTGTCATTAGGAGAGGTCTTTTTGACCATGCGTCATGGTGAAGTGTGTAATAGACGCATAAGCTGCATTTTATGATGCTTTTAATTCTTAAGTGCAGTGCTTGGTTAGGTGCTCACATAGGTTTGGGGAACTGAGTGATGCTGGAAATAATTTTAACAAGTAAAGTCCGAATCACATGATGGCATCTGCTTCCTCTTACGCTAGGGAGAAAAAAGGTAGCTGACCATGCTACCCCTGACACCAGCCTCCAGAAGAGAGACCATTCCTCTGGCTTGCTTAACTAAGATGAGTGTAGGGCCTTTGTCTCTGAGGTTAGTCTGCTAGTGGTTTTCATTATGCATTACATGAAAAACTAGAGGGATGACATCCTCCTGCCTGGGCTGACTTCACCCAAAGTGGACTAGCAAGAACAATTACTGAGCAGTTATAACCGCATTCCCCATAGATAGTTATATTTTGCAGCCACTGAAAGCGGTCCATTTGCTGGAAATACAATACCTTAACACTCCAATGCAGAGAAACTCACGGTTATTCATGTATAGCATTTCGTATTTAAAACGAGTGTCTTTCCCCATCTTTGCAGTTGAGAAAAACTGAAACACCAAGAGATTAGTTCAAAAGTCTCTCAGAAAAGGAATCGAAAGGCTAATTATATGACTCTCCATTCAAGTATCCTCCTTCTCTTCTGAACACTTCTGTAGTGTTTCCTCCGTGGCTTTCTGGTAGCACTGATCACACATGGTATGGCTGTTATCTATGTGTTGTCTCAGATGCCCTAAACCACAAATTCTTGAGGTCAAGATCCATTTCTGATCCACCCATACTTTGTCAAACTCACAGTAGCTTCTCAATAAATGTTGAATGAATACATGAACAAATCACTAGTACCCCATCTATGGCCCGCTGTATCTTTCCATCTCTCATTTTTAGTGCATGCCCAATGCTCTATTCGTATGGCATTCATTCCAGAATACATATAAAGTTCTTTGAGGAAAAGAGCAGAAAGAGCTCAGGAAGAATGAAGGTGGTCTCTGAGTCTCAGAAGGGGAGATGAACTGTCTAAGTCTGCACTGGACTCTTACTGGGGGCTCTGTGCCCCACCTATAATCTTTGATGACTGCAACAGATCCCACTGTTCATGTGTTAAAATGCCTCCTAATGGTACTCTATCCTATTGAATTTTAAAATTACATTTATTTTTTAGAAAGAATAATTTTGGACAGCCCCATATGCTCAGTATTTGAGAAGGGGAATTAGGTCACAATTGAAAAGAGGCAAATGTCTTTATCCCTTTCTTCTGCATACTTTTTTACAAAAGTCCCAAGAGATTTAGCTTAAATGACAATACTTGAATTCTAAAAACAAAATCTAAAATAAAATAACTGACTATATCATACTTAAAATCCTGAAAGTTAAAAAAAAATACTTAAGTCTCATAAGTGACATAAACCAAGACAACGGCATTTGAGATTAAGCCACTTGAAGGCATAGATCTGTCATATACCGTTCCTGCTATAATATCTGACAGTAGGCTGGAAACTGATGGGGCACAAATATTATCTTAGAGACCACAAAAATGGCTGATCAGTTTAGTCCGTTTCATAAGCTAGAAGTCTAGCTTCTAGGTGCCAAGTAGGAAAAATACTGATTGGCCTTCTATACGTCCGCTTTCTATCCCGTGATCCTGGCATCATAGAGTCACATATATTTTCATCAATATATTTCTCAACTGAGAAATAAAGTCCTTAAAAATTCTACCAACACCCTTTTTAGCTTATTTACACTGCTTTGCTGCAGCAATTGAATAATTTTAAAGAATAACAAATAATTGTACACTTAATCAGGATGCCAGAAGAAGAAGGGGAAGAAGGAGGGGAGGAAGAAAAAGGGGAAGAAGACGCAGCCAGCTTTATTATTCACTCCTGAACACTTCTTTCCTACACAAGTCCTCCGCGGACCTCCACCACTATCCCACTAGCATGGTGAGCGTGGCCTGGTAAATAGTTCAGTGAGAGACACAGAGTGAAAATGAAAATTAAGCACTTTATTGACAAGAAGAATTAATACCCCAACAAAAAATAAAATCCATATAGACTTTCTTGCTGAGGAAAAATGATACACAGACAACACAGACTATTAATTTGAACCAATTGAAGTTAAAGCAGAATATTTATTGGACCGTACAGTATTTAAATGTCCTAAATTCCACTCCGTACCGCTAGCTGCTAGCACTGCAGAATTCTAGCATTGCACCCTGCAGTTTGTACTAATTGGTGGGAAATGTAGGCCTGATGTCAAAGACAACTATAATTGTCTGATGAAAATAACTTGCTTTTGACACCAGTATATGTTGCACCCCGTATATCACATCCTCCTTGCATAAGGAGGTGTTGTTTTAGATAGCCAAGGTAATTATAATTGGCTTTAATGTATCTGAAATAACCACATATAAAAGAGTGTTGTAAGGAAGAGGCTTACAATGACCTACTAGCATTTATGACAAAATGGTTGCCCACAGAAAGGGAAAAAAAAAAAAAAAAAGCCTAACTGAAAGCATAGGCTTATACAATGCAGGTTTTAGAATGTTAGAAAGCTTTGATTTAGAGACGATCCTGTTTTGACCATAATGCATTTTGTCATGTGAAGATTAAATGTGGGGGACGCTTACATTTCTCCAACTCACTGAGCTTCCACCTCAGGACTTACCTTTTTTTTTTTTTCTCACATCAATAGACATCTTTTTAAACATTGTACTCTTGTCTGCCTCTCTTGACAGCAAATAAAATTTAATAAATAAAATTCCGTATGATAAATACGTTAGATTTAAGGAGCCGCCTTGATAAAGTGCGGACATTTTCAAAAATGATTTGTGAAAAACAAATAAATTTAACAAGGCTAATGTGTTACCAGCTCCAAATATATTATCGATGAGGCACAGAAGTATAATGACCCAAAAGAGCATTTGCACAGGTTTTCACACTGCTTAAATTACTGCCAGATAGGAAAAAAACATTCTCCAAAAGTTGGACCCATTGCCTCTGTAGATCAACATCTGACTGTAGCAACATCTTGGCTTGTCACTAAATTTCAAATCAACAGCAGCCACTGATAACTTATAACAAGGGAGTATTTTCACTTCACAAGCATCAAATCCCATGGCACATTTTTTAAAATGTGCTGTCTTTCCTCCCAATCCCCATTCCAACCTTCTGCCAGGTTTTGAGCCTCCTGACCTTTCTAGTTGGCCAGACCCACTCCATTACCTGGGAGTCTTCTCTCTTCCACAAATGTTCACAGATGGATTTGGAAAGAAGTGATGGCCCCTCCTCATGTCTCTGCTCTTGGATTTTGCAGCACTCATTATACTTTACACCACAAAATGTATTTCACACCCCCTCACTTCCCCATGCAGGATTGTGAAGTTAACATTTACTTTGTGTTAAAATAAGCCAAGCAATATGCTAAATGCTTTACGTGCATTATTTCATTGAATCTTCACATCAATTCTGTCAAATAGTTACTGTTAATTATCTCCATTTTACAGATGAGGAAACAGAGCCTGTGCTCTTAACCACTAGTAACACCCCTGTCCTCTGTGAAATTGATGTGTTTATGCCACATTCATGTTTTTTTCAGATTCATGATGTTTATGTAAAAAGAATGAACATCATATGGCTTCTACCATATAAAATACAATTATGATCTTTTGCTAATGACAACCAAAATGAATAATAATGAATAATAATGAATTAATATTTAATAGCTTCAAATTTTTATAATTTATAGATCGCTTTGGGATATGGTAGTACTCACACTTAGGAACTAGTATGTCAGTACCTTGATGAAATAAAAAAAAATCCTCTACCAAGAGGCTATAATAAGTCTTGAAATAATAAAGTAAAAAAATCACAAAGAAGATTCCTCTAGAGTGATAAAAAATAGGGTGCCAGGGATGGGGAAATCCCTTGAAAATATCTTGCAAGCTACAAAATGGTCTCTTTTTGTCAGTTATATGTATAATGTTTAAAAAGTCCCAACTTTTTTGTGTATATGACCAACATATATTCATACAGTTCTTATTTATTAAAGTATATGTGTGTTTGTCCATATTTTGAAAAAAATACTGTGAAAGAAGTTTATTGATTATATTCTATTGTTTTTATTTTTATTTTTTTAACAGCAGAAAAATACAAATTTTACTTTTGTGTGTGTTCATAGAGATATAAAATTCAAAGAACTGACCAAAGCAAGCAGCTTTTATACCTTATAGATAAAGAAAAAATTTGTAAAGAGTTGACAAGACAAAAAAGTTTGAGCTTGGTGTAGCAAAATAATGAAGTAATAAGGTTTCTTTATGCAACTTCCTAGCCCTGACTTCCCTATGTGTGGTAATAAGGATGCCTTTTACTCTCCTGGTGCAGGGAAGGCCCCTTCAAATGGGGAATTTATTTCCTAATTTCAGACAGACAGAGGAAAGCCGGAGTGTTCCTCTTGCACCAGCTGTTTCTTAAGTAACTTTAATTCAAAATACTCAATATACCAAAGTGGCATATTTTGGGGTGGCCCGCCCTGAACCCCATCACACTGGACTATGCCATGCTGATATATGGATCAGATTTTTTGTAATTTTTTTTTCAGAGAATCTTTAATGCAAAGTTCCTTCTATTTATTTTATTTTTTCTTCAAGTTTTTATTTAAATTCCAGTTAGTTAATATGCAGTGTAACATTAGTTTCAGGTGTAGAATTTAGTGATTCCTCACTTACATACAACCCCCAGTGCTCATCACAAGTGTCCTCCTTAATACCCATCACCTATTTCAACCATCCCCCTGCCCGCCTCTCTCCAGCAACCCTCAGTTTGTTCTCTACAGTTAAAGAGTCTGTTTCTTGGTTTGCCTCTCTTCCCCCTTCCCCATGTTTATCTGTTTTGTTTCTTATAATCCTGAATTAGAGTAGAATGAAGAAAATTAAAGAGAATAATTACCAAAAGTCTTCAAATACACTATGTCAGAGCCAGCCTCCATAGTTGGGACATCCAGTGGTTTTCCCTGTGGAGTTGTGTTTCTTAAAGAAAATGCATTGAACTTTTATGGAGCATTTGAATTGGCAAAAGTATTCTAGTGCATCATACCACCATTTAGTGGGGGCCTACTTTGTATGAGACCCTGCAGTTGGTATGATATGTAGACGGTAGAGATAAAGAGAGTCAAAATACTACTACTACTACTGCTACTACTACTACTACTACTACTGCTGCTGCTGCTGCTACTACTACTACTACTACTACTACTGCTACTACTACTACTACTACTGCTGCTGCTGCTACTACTACTGCTGCTGCTGCTACTACTACTACTACTGCTACTACTACTACTACTACTGCTACTACTACTACTACTACTGCTACTACTACTACTACTGCTACTACTACTACTACTACTGCTGCTGCTGCTGCTACTACTACTACTACTACTACTGCTACTACTACTACTACTGCTACTACTACTACTACTACTACTGCTGCTACTACTACTACTACTGCTACTACTACTACTACTACTGCTACTACTGCTACTACTACTACTACTGCTGCTGCTACTACTACTACTACTGCTACTACTACTGCTACTACTGCTACTACTACTACTACTACTGCTGCTGCTGCTACTACTACTGCTACTACTACTACTACTACTACTACTGCTGCTGCTACTACTGCTACTACTACTACTGCTACTACTGCTACTACTACTACTACTAGAAATAGCAACCAGAATGCATTGGGCATTTCCTATTTCATATGTACTATGCTGAGTTATTTATTCATTAATACATGCTTAGTGAGACAAATCTTGTTCTAAGTTTCAGGTAGGATAGAGAAATGAATGGAACAGACAGGAGCTAAATAAGGGTTAAGAATTATCAGTAACCTCTGTTTATACAGATAAGAAAATTGAGCCTCAGAAGTATTTAAGAAACTTATCCAGCATCAGAAGGCAAGGAAGTAATGAAGCTGAGACTTAACTTCTCCATCTATTAACTTCACATGCCGTCGCGCTGTGTACAGTGTGGGCTTACTACTGTTGTAGTCATGGAGAATTTTTCATACTGTTTGGCTAAGAGAAACTTAACATTAGTACTAGCCCAAAGTTCACTCCTACAATAAATTCTTTTTTTTTTTTTTAAGATAGAAAGATTTTCTTTATGAATGACCCCAACCGTATTTCTTTAGATACAGGAGTTTTGAACTCAAATACTTAGGAGAAAACAAGTTAAGATTGCATTATCCTGCAACTCATTACCAGTAACATATTGCAAAGCGCAACAGCTTGGAAAAGAGGGAGGAAGGCAAGGGCGTGAGGGAGGGAAGGTAAAGAAAAGGAATTAAGTTGATCAAGTGGAATTCTTTTTTTTCTTTTTTTTTAATTCTTGAGAACTATGAAGTCCTTGAAAGCACAGCTCGTTTCTGCAGATTATTTTCCAAACGTGTACAAAATGGAACCAAAACGGAGAATCCCTTAAGAACCTGAAGAGGTGCAACACGAAAAGCTACGATTATCCAGTAGCAAGCGTTCCAGCCTTCAGCTGCCCGCTGCCTCCTCTTCCTGTTCCCCAGAGTTAGCGGGATGAAAACGTCTTCCCCGTGATTGTTTTCATTTCTTTTTTCTCGGCATCTGGACGTGCACGGTTCAGCACCTTGAGGAAGTCACATGTTTTTGCCCGCATACGTGTGTGAATATAGGCCTTAGAGCACTTGATGTGGTAGTGCAGATAGTCCCGGAAAGTGTGGATCAGGTTGATGGTGTTGTCTCGAGCACTGGCATTGGTGTGGCGAGGGAATAGCACGAAGGTAATGTAGCCAGTGTTGTCACCCACGGCAGCGTCGGTGTCTTTCAGCTCCAGAGGAGGCTCCCTGTGGCTAAAGAGGACCTGTGGGGCTGTGTGGCTGGCTCTGCGGCCTTCTTTGAACTCCTGCATGAACACTTTTCCAATGACCACATCGTCATCATCCTTAAACACTGTGCTGAAGACTACTGTGACTCTGTCCTTTTTAGATTCAACGTACATGGTCTCATCATCCCTATAATGGATAACTGCCCTGTTCTCGCCTTCCTTGCCCTCTTCTTGGAATTGGAAATATTTCTCAAAGACAGAGGCAAAACAATTTCGTTTCAACATGCCAGCCTGATGCACAATGGAATCCTTGGATGCCGGCAGATTTTCAAGATCATATAGCAACGAGACATTGTACCCTGATTCGGGATTTACCAAGAAACTCCCGTACACCCTCTTTAATAACTCATCAGCACCATGTGCCTGAAGTTCCTTGTAGAATTTCAAAGAAATACTGACCATCACTTTTGTTTTGTCTCCATTAGGATTTGAACTATGATAGAGGACTCCATCGAAATCCGCAAATGTTACTTCTACTGCTTCTGGTTTGTTACCGGCGGCCGCGTTCTCGAACTTGAGTGCGAGCGTCTCCTCGATGATGCGGTTGTTCACCTCCAGCAGGATCATGGCGGCGGCTGGCCCCCGAAGCCTGAACCTGCCTGCCGAGCCGCCGCCGCCACCGCTGCCGCCTCACCGACAAGCCCGGTCCCCGCCCAGCCCCCGGCTCCACTCCTACAATAAATTCTTATAAAATAAACTTCCAGAGGCTTATCAAAAAGGACTATTTTTTATTAAATCAAAGATTAAAGATCCGAAAAAAAATGCACTCTCCTGGGTGGTGAAATTTAGAACCACCATTCCTTCATGATGGAGCTCTTTAATACAACTTACATTTATAGATTTTCATAGAAGGCCATCATTAATGGGGTAAGAACGGTGAAGGATAGACATCTTAGTTTCAAGCCATAGTTCTGACATTAACTCGCTATTCTAATTTTTCAGCAAAATTTAATGAGTACCTGTTAAACATCAGGCACTGAAATAAATGCTGGGGATACAATGGTGGAAAAGAAATATCCTTGACTTTATGTAGCATATAATCTAATCATGGCAATAGACATTACATATATAGTTGAAAAATGAGAATTGTGAAGAACAAGAACGGGGTGTTTTTTTTTTTTTTTAAGATTTTGTTTATTTTATTTGACAGAGAGAGATTGAGAGCACGAGCAGGGGGCAGCTGCAGGAAGGGGCAGAGGGAGAAGCAGGCTCCCCGCTGAGCAGGGAGCTCCATGTAGGGCTTGATCCCAGGACCCCGGGGATCATGGCCTGAGCCGAAGGCAGATGCTCAACGACTGAGCCACCCAGGCGCCCAGGCGCCCCTAGAACAGGGTGGGGTTTTGTTTGTTTGTTTGTTTTTTATTTACTTGACCGAGAGAGACACAGCGAGAGAGGGAACACAAGCAGGGGCAGTGGGAGAGGGAGAAGCAGGCTTCCCGCGGAGCAGGGAGCCCGATGCGGGGCTTGATCCCAGGACCCTGGGATCGTGACCTGAGTTGAAGGCAGATGCTTAACGACTGAGCCACCCAGGCGCCCCAGATCTATTTTCTTTTTATTTCATTTATTTATTTATTAAGATTTTATTTATTTTTTTATTTGACAGAGAGAGACACAGCGAGAGAGGGAACACGAGCAGGGGGGGTGGGAGAGGGAGAATCAGACTCCCCACTGAGCGGAAAGCTGGATGCGGGGCTCGATCCCAGGACCCTGGGACGATGACCTGAGCCGAAGGCAGACGCTCAACGACTGAGCCACCCAGGCGCCCCGAGAACAGGGTGTTTTAAAGAAAGATTAACTTGAGGGATTCGTTGGGAAACCAAATTTGGACTGAGGCTTCAGGGGATGGCCACTTGGAGGAAATGAATATTAAGCTGAATCCTAAGGGACTCGTAGGATTGACACAGGAGAAGAGTAGCAGGAAGAGCCTTCTGGGAAGACACAAAGACCCCAAAGACTCGGGACTGGGAAATAGCTAAGTATGTATTAGAAACAGACAGAAGACCAGTGTGACCAGGGTCAAGGTCAGTGGGGTTGAGAGTGGGATGAGAGGTAAGTAACACTGAAGAGCTAGATGGAATCAAATCATGAAGTCCTTGTTGAAAAGTTTACATTCAGGTCACTGGAAGACATGGACATAAAGCCAGTTTTGTGAGGCCTTCTAGTTCCTATCATCTGTAAAGTGAGATAGAGAGGAGGTGGGACAGATGTGAGACCCCTTCCAGCCACTACATTCCGTAGGAAGGCTACTTTATTCAACGAAATTCAACCCTCTGTGATCAACTATAATAGGCCAAGTCCTGTGCTGAGGATACCAACATGGGTACTACAAAGTGATAACCCGTGGAGTCTATTTCCAAGTTGCCCAGAATCCATCGACAAGGAAAGAAGATGAGAACAGGTAGCTATAACACAATGTAAAAAATGGTGTCCCAGAGGAACGCATATTGCATAAGAGCGTAGTAGAAGGAATACCTGTATTATTTAGATCAATTACTTATAAAATCTTACACAGAAGAATTATTTTAGGATTTCATTTGATTGGCATAGCTCGACCAAGAAGCTCTGCGTTAAGTTTCCTTGTGGGAGTATCAGTTTGTCTTCATGCTTAGCATTCCTATCCATTCATTTGGACTTACTCATCGCCATCAGAAGCCTCTTGTCAAAGTGTAAACATAACACATGGCTGTGATAAACATTAACTCAGAAAAATTGTTTTCAGTTTGTGAGTCAATTCAAATAATTTGGAAGTAGCTTCTTGGAATGTTGTTTCAGAAAGGCCGCTGGAGCCTCATGCAAACTTAATAAAAAGAATGGTAAGATCAGTTCCCATGTTTAGGTGGGTAGGGATGGAGAGGACCATGTATTTGCCATCTCTGCTTTAACTCACTGTTGAGCTCGACATGTGACACTGTTATCCCTGAATGCATAAAGTTGTAGGCTTTAGTCACAGTTATATTTGGCACAGTTTTTTGTTTCTTTTTTTGTTTTTATTTGTGTGTTTTTTGTTGTTTTATTTTTTACTTTTTACTTGCATAGTTAAATTCTGCCAGAGAAAGGGCTTTTCAAGAATGAAAGACAGGGCGGATTTGTGTGAATAGGGTGCCAGGGGAAAACCCAGATCTCCACTGGATGTCATGGCGGAAGCCTGGGCAGCCAGAATCCTGCCACACATGGGATGTTGTGAGGTTGAGAAGGATGAGGGATGAGGAAATGGTTTTCAGGAAACTTCAAAACTCATGCTTTGCTTTCTGCATCACCATCTGCCAAAGTTGTGCATGTAGAATACCAGTATGTGCCACCTAAAATGAAATTAAAGATTCTTGATACTACCAGAAAGGTACGGTTGACATTAGAGGCAGTTTTGTTCTGACTCCATTTCTGCATCCTGTGGAGAAAGCCCACAAAAGTAGCCGCTGAGGTAAACAAACCTGAGGAAATAGGGCCATAGTGAACGATGCCAGGAAGCCCAAAGCAATGTTTCCAGAACTTGATTGCTTCAATAAGAGATGAGCTGTCCGAGGAATAACTGATGTGTTCTGACACCTTCCCCTGTTGCACATGTTAATTTTGTGTGTGATATTGTTTTGCACAAAATAATTACATTTGATTGATAACTTCCATGCCACATTTTAATTTAACTGGAAACAGCCCAATATACACTGAAAAGAGGAAAAAGAATGCGGAAAATGTACAAGAGGAAAATATTCTCTCTCTTTATAGTCTTCAGCCGAATTAGCATGCTTAAAAAGAACCCACTTCTTCCTGTTACAGGCCTATATCCTTACATAAATATTTTTTATCAAATAACAATTTTCTATAGCCTTAAAGAAGAGCAACTTTTCATGTAGTTCATATTAAGATAAAATTATATTTTCTAACATAGTATTAAACACATTTATGGATTTTTGTAAGCAAAATATTATTCCAGGTGAAATAAATCTTCATAACTGGTAATATTAGTAAAGATAGAAAAAAGGATTGGAAAAATAAAGTTGCTTGTGTTTTTAGAGCAACTTGAAAGTCTGTTTCATTTTGAAAAATAACATAACTATCTTCATTCAGTCTTAATTACCCTTAATTTGCTTAAATATTTTCTGTGAAAAATAACAATACAGGAGCATAAACAGCCTCATGTTCATATTCATAAGGTCATATTATAAGAAATTATTTTCTGCTTTATTGCGGATGCAACAATTAATAATATTAAACGTATTCTGACAATTTTCCTGAAACAATGAGTCACAGAAGCTTCACTTTCTGTAAAATTATTATGCAAATAGTTAAAATATTGAAATGAACCTAAGAATTGATACTCTAACAGATCAGTCCTGTTACAATTTGTTGACAATGAGTAATCTATTTGAGACAAAGTGAAAGCTGCTGTAGAAGGAAACTTAATAGAAAAATTACGCCTACAGAGCATTTAACTGTAGGTGTTGAATAAATTATCTATACATTAAAACGTTCGTATATTTCAAAGAAATGATGAAAAGTTTGAAAAAAATCTGAGAAAATTTAACAAAAAGCAATAGAATTCTAAATGTGATCAAAACTACAGAACTCTATTAAATGTATAACCTTGTTGCACACAAATTACTCTTTTCAGAGCCTGTTCTTTTATTGGATTGCTCTGCCATTTTATGGAATATATTTTAATGTTGTACAAAGAAAATGAATTTCACGGATTTGATTTAACAGTTTAGTTTCTCCATGTTACTATCTTGTGTGATGATGGAAGTTTGCTCTTTCATTCAGTTATCTACTCCATTATAGGTTTGACAAGCTTTCAGAGAGAGAGAGAGAGAGAGAGAGAGAGAGAGTGTGTGTGTGTGTGTGTGTGTGTGTGTTACAGCTTGGGGTACAAACTATGTATTATTCAAGTAGAGGCTATCATTTTATCAGGGATGTTCAGCACATGCTCCCTAAAACAGCATCTGATCGATGAAAGTTAAATTCAGCAAATCATTTGACCTACACTCTGACAAATGACTAGATTAGGAAGCTTTCCAAGGCTTGTGGAATACTGCAGACTGACCAGAGAGCTCATTTGTAGAAACTATCTTCTACTTTCTAAATTATCTTCATTGATTGTGATTCTCTTGAAATTTGGTTTATTTTGAAGCAAACTTTATTGGGGGGTATATACTATTTCTGGAAAGGAATGTTTTGAATAATAAAAACAATTACATTCACAGGAATAGCCATCATATCTATATTTTAGGAATCCAGTGTTTTATGATTATCGTGGCTATTATTATTATTATTATTATTACTTTAGAGGAAGGCATGATATTTTTATAAGGCCACTGAATTCAAAAGACAGTGCATGATTTGCCTTGCTCCTATAATCTTGGGGCAAATTTACACTAGCAAAACATAGTCTAGATAAAGTGGATTTTGGTAATAAACTACTGTCTTCCATAGCCCTCTTCTTATCTTGGGATCCCACTGGAAAGAAGACCCGTCAAGAATGAATTGGAAAAAATTGGGCAAAGGCAACTGACAGTTTTTCTTTATGTTCATTTGTGACTCTACCTCGCTTTTTGGAACTTACCTTTTATAATGCTACTGCCCTTTGACCTCAACCATGTCCATAATTATGTCTATATTCAGCTTTGCCATCCTTTAGGAAAAATTAGATGTGCCAAAAAAATAGACAAATAAAAGTACTGTATCAATTGCTGAATTTAGTGAACCAGAAGAGATCCTACAGACCATCAAGTCTAAAACCCTCATTTCACCCATGAGGAAACCAGGACACGGAAATTATTGGTGAACTTACCCAAGGTCACCCAGCTAGCTAATAACAAAATCAAAATCAAATCTAGCAGTTCACCATGTTGCATTCCATTTTGGAAAGTCACCAGGAAGAGATAGCTCCGTGACAATAAGACTAGAGCTTTACTTAAAAGACATTCTTTGATTTACAATCTAGATCCAGTTAAAATTTAGAAAAAGATGTATTGGAATAGAAAAAGTATTTGTAAAGTTTTATACTTCTTTTCTGCTTAATCCTCACCATTCTCTCACAGAGACAGGTGAATGACAAAACTAAATTTCATTCCTTGCATTGCAAATGATTTATAAGCTGTCTGACAAAGAGAGTGTCAATGATAATCTAAGAATTGTCCTATATATTAAAAAATCAATTAGTCAATTCAAAACATATTCTAAAAAAGAAATAACTTTTGTGAGTATAAAACTTTGGATAGCAATGACCTTCTGCATTAACCTCAGCTGCCTTTGACCCTATCAGTGTTATCACTGCATTGACCAGGCATGTGAGAGACCAAAGGACCAAATTATTTTCCTAATTACACAGAAAATAGAAAGCAGAGCTGAAACCAAATCATTTATCTTCGAACCCAGAAGCTGGTTGGGGGGGGTGGGGGGGAATTTGAAAAAAAAAATTATTACCCCAGTTCATGAAACCTGGCTGTTAAGTAGATACTGATGATAAAGCAGAGGTTTAAGAAAAGCCTGCCTGCAGAATCATGAGGAACTCTGTGTAAGGTAGGTTAGGAGGAAGGAGTGTTGAGTACAGCCTTCGCTGAAAATGATAGTAAAAAAGTTTTGAATTATAAGGAAATATTTTAAAGTACAAAATATATTTGGCCATGCAAGAAAGTAGGAAAAACACAAATACAGGAAAATGACTTTGTTATGTTCACACATGACTAATTTTAAGGTCAATCATCTAATTATTTAAAGTTCAAATTAATTATACTTGGCTTCTGCAAGAAGTAAGAATGGTTAAGTTTTGAATGTTAACAGGTTAACACCTGTGAGATTAGTGTATCTTTTGGGGGCCTTACTTATGCCTTTGGTTATACTAAGTAACATTACTGTTGGTAAATCCAGATGGATTCAGGTTTTTATCTGGCAACCATGCATATCATACAATTTTAGTTTTATTATTTTTACTTATGCAACTGTAATGAAACCTGGGGAAAATATGGAAGTTATTTCAGGCACGAACCAGGCATTTTATGAAGATTTTTGAAGGAGGGAAAAAAAAGAAGAAGAATGCATTTCTAATCCATGCGTTTCAAAGCTGCCACTATGGTATTCTGAATTGTCTTGTAATTAATTCTCTCTGTTTCATATGATTCTGAGACTAGCCATTTGGAGAAAATATGTAGAACTCGTTGTCTGGCCTTTCTGAATCTATTTTTCACAGTTGCAAAGTACTGGTCAAACAAATTAAATTACTGCAGCAGTATGTAACTAATTTTATGTAAATTGAGGTGTTAATGTTCTGAATCACATTCCTGAAAATGGTCTGTTTTCTCTTGCAGCTTTTCTTCATTAATGATGCTATGAATAGTCAAATCGAAAAATTAATTCCTATAAGACTAAGTGGATAAATTTTCACCCTTTGACCCCTCAAAGAATTAGAACTAAATATAGTTTTATGGTCAGCTCAGTCTACACTTGTCAGTAGCCCAACCAAATAAATCAACATTTTAAACCTAATGCAACTAGGGGTGAGATTATGTGAAATAAATTCCATCTCTTTTGTATAGAGGGAGATCTTTTAGTGGTCAAATTGTGTGATGCAGAATTAGTGTCAAGATTGGACCTTTATGGGCAGTCTTTCTGCTCCTCATAAAAGGTACCACCCTACTCCAGTATCTCTTCTCTGTTTAAACTTCACAATCTCCACTTCAAAAGTGACCCATATGAAGTCATGGAATATCAGTTAAATAAAATATTTATAACTGGAAATACCTAAGAGAAACTGAAGTCAGAAGAGTAAATTCATCATCTATTGAAATACTTTCCAAAGCATATAACGAAAATCAAGAGGTTTTCTAATTACTTGGCAAACTCACATAACCCATTGATTGAATTAAAACTGTTTGGTAGAGGCAAACAGCTAAATTATTTATCTGTTGGGATTTTTATCTAGGATAATAAATGTCCACTCTCTGAAGTGCAGTGCATATAGATAACAATGCAGCCCAGAGAAAGGTAACTGCGTCGTAAGTATTGTTTCTATGGTAAATGGTAGCTTGAGTTCCATAAGAAATGGCTTTTCGAAGTTAAGTCACCATAATTGGGACCGAACTACTACCTTTCCAGACGCCAAAAGATCCTTCAAATATATTCAAAAAATCAAATATACTTTTATGTCTCTTTGCAAAGTGTTTCCTAACAACCCTTTTGTCATTCTTTTTAGATCTTCCAACAGATAAATGATCTATAGATAACCCACACCTACCAATCATGCATTCAGATGGAATGAAAAATAGTCTCTTATTTTTCATTCAGGTTTTGACCCTTAAGTCCATTCCTAAACTTACAAATTTAATAAATGGAATAGCAAGCGCATACTACCAATTTTAAGCAAGTCTCTCAAAAACAAAACACTGGCCTTCTTTAATAACCAGTTAATACAATGAGTCCCAAACTGTGATCCTACTCAGGCATCAATATCTAAAGTGCTTACTGCCATTAACAAACATTCCGTGTTATGCGAGTGGCCAGATCAAAGGTAGCTGAAGAATTACAATGAATTGAGAGATAACTGAAGGGAGAAAACAGGCATGTCTGCAAACCAGGCTGTTAATTTTACATTTAGTACAGTCTGAAGAGCCAGACCCAGTCTCTCTCCTCAGCCCAGGATAAACCCAACTTGAGAAAAGAGACAGATGGAACCACTAGCCCAATTTTTGGGGTATCTGTGGAGTAATGCCCTTGAGAGGAGAAAGGATGAGAGTTGTTCGAATTAAAAAGGGAACAATGTAGAATCAAGGTTGTACTATTTTTCAGCTAAGTAATTCATGCCTATTTAATAACCTGTGAGCATCAGCCTATGTTATTCTAAATGCTCACTTAAAAATTTAAAAATAATTAAGGTCCTTCAAATGAAATAAATCACAATGAACTGTCCAACTTCCTATTGCTTTATTACCAAATTCCTGGAATTTTTTCAAAACCAGCTGCATGGGGTTGGAGGGACATCAGAGGAACTCACCCACTGGAGCTACAGGGAAAGGCAATCAGTTCCGAGCTCACAAACAGGCCTGGCTTCTAACTGTATATCTCTCAGCACTTTTCATACATTAAGTATAATACCCTTTGAGAAAGGTTGGTTGAAAACTTTTTAAAAATATATATATTTAATTCTTTTAAATCAATAATGCCTTTCCAGCACTCAGTATTAATATACCTTATGCTCCCATAACACCTTTTTTAAAAGAATATTTTCAAAATACATTAATACATCTTTTGACCCAAGGGAAGTAGTTATGATTATATATCTTTATATACCTCACATTGCCTGGCATAATGCCTTGATTAGAAGCATCTCTTTCTAGTGAAAGACACTGGACACAAAATCAAAAGGGACCACCCCAAATCCTGGCACCAAGCCATACTGGTATAACTTTGGGAAAATCATTTAACCTCCATGAGCCTACTTACTCATCTTACAGCTCTGAGAAATTGAATGAAACATAAATATGAAAGTATTTTTTAATTACTACTGAGTTAGTAAAATTAATTCATTTATCTATTCAAAAAGTATTAGAGTACTAATGTGTGCCAGCCATGTGCTAGGTGCTGGGGCTACATCATAAACCAAGTGTTGGTCTCTCCTTCTAGGGAACTCAAGGTCTAGCTGAGCAAATAGACATTGTACAGGTAATAATAGGGATGACGATGGTTATGGAAAGAAAGGCCAGAGTACATATGCCCATCTGTGTGGCCAGAGAAGAAGCTCAACAAAGGTGAAAATCAGCTTGTGGTGATTCACTCAACTTCAGGTGAACAAAAAAATGATAAGGCTAGGTCAAGAGAAAAACATGTTATTTATTTTTTTTAAATCTAAGCAGAAATGTATTGAAAGAACTGAGAACCCAGAAATTTAAATTCTTTGCCTAATATTTTTGTTCAATAGGTTATAGCTCATGAAAATTTGATAAATTGGTGGGTGGAGATAAATGAGATATCTGTTTGTAAGTAGCTCATGGGTCCTCTCTGCTTTCCAAGTAGATAGTTAACCACATTATATTGGAGCATTGTAATATTCAGGGTCATTGCCTTGAACTGCCTTTGTAATAAGTAAGACTCTCTTCTAACAATGTCTATTTAGTACTTCATTTAAATTAAGCACTCTATTTTTTTTTTACAGTATACGGTATAGGTTTATTTTTTTTAATTTAAATTCATTTAGCCAACACATAAGCACTCTAATTGGTGATCCAGTTCATCCTGAAAACTTTATTGTAATGTACTTTGTTGTAGCAAAGTCAAACTATATTTACTGAACAAAAAAATCATAGCAACTTAATACAAGTGCTGAGATGGAAGAGAAAAGAGGAAATCAAGGATCATTGAGTGCCTCCTATGCTCCAAGGATGGTGTGGGTATGTTTTCACATATAATACTTGCCATAATCCTGTTTAAATGTGAGTTTCTCAGCCGGGTAATCAAAGGTAACATCAGCAGTGATTAAGTCTTCTTGGTAGTATGTACCCTTGAAATGACGTGATGAGATTGGCACTTTACCACTGTCGTCTTCTTTCTAAAAACAAAACAAAACAAAACACCCCCACAGTTCTCAGAAGTCCAACAGATAAATTTCAATAGAGGGGGATCCTACAAAATATCTGACCGGTATACCTCAAAACTGTCAAGGTTATAACAAACAAGGAAAGTCTGAGAAACTGTCATGGTCAAAAGGCACCTAGGGGGAAATGAGGACTAGACGTGATGTGGTATCCTGGATGGGATTCTGGGACAGAAAAAAGACATTGGATTCAAACTAAGGAAATCTGAATAAAGTGTGGACTCTAGTTAATAATAACATACCAGTGTCGGTTCTTTAATTGTGACAAATGTACCATACTAACATAAGATGTTAATAATAGGGGAAATTAGGTTTAGGTTATAAACGAACTCTGTACTGTCTTTGTAATTTCTCTATAAATATAAAACTGTTATTCTAAAAAATGTTTGTAGGTTTTATTAATCTCATTTTACAAGTGAGGAAAATTTAAGTAATTTCTCTAACATTACACAGCTAGTATGCCGTTAATTTGAACCTGCATCTGCCTAAATGCAAATCCCACACTCTGACCAAGGTACCATGCCACCTCTCCAAGGAATCCAGTTTTGGATCAAGGAAGTGTTATTTACAACACCTTATGCCATGTTTTATTATTTTCGAATCTTTAACACTAGGAAGTACATAAAAAACATTAGAAAAAGAATTCCTGTAGCTGGGTAGCCAAATGTCATGTATCTCTATTCAAGAGCTTACTGGCCATTTCCTTAAAAGAAAGCCTATATCTGTGATAATAACTATGTGTTTTCAGCAGGCATCTAAGCATAAGTGAACACACCCACAAATCCCTACAGAGAATACACACACACACATTTGTACAAGAGAATAGCTAGCTAACTGTATGATTTTTAAGTTATTGTTAATTCCTGGAAAGTATTTTTCCCCAAATTAACATAGCAAACCAGAGGGAGTCACTCATTTGCCAGGTTCTGCTTACTTTATATCATTGGTATAGTCAAATAGTATATTAGCTCCTTATTCTCTCATTGTTTAAGATATGTTCAAAATTAATACAAATTCACTCTACCTGTACACCACCCACGCATTCATCCATTTCCAAACGAACCTAGATACCATGCAATGTTCTCAAATTTAAACATCATCATAGGTGATTCAGATGATATTACATATCCAGGATTGTGCTATGGGCAGATCTAACAGACCAGAAGAGGCATCTCAGCGAAGGAGACAGCATGAAGAGCCCTGAAATACAAGTGGAGAATCTGTGAAGGAATCAGCAACAACCTGGTAGATTATTTAAATGTTCAGATGTCTTAGAACTCTTAGACAGCAAAAGGCATTGCAGTTTTATAACCTGAGTATTTTTGCTTCTTTAGGGCAGATAATACGTCTTATATTTTAAACTGATATGGATTTGTTTATTTAAATAATTCTAAATCTCAGAGCATGTTTACCTTCTTCATGAAGATGTCTGCTAACTTGGAAAAACCAGTTGTAACAAAATATATTGGTACTATCTATGAAATTGAGTTTAGTCCAAATGTGGTTAAGAGTTCATGTCCATGCTTGAATAAGTCTAGGGAATTGGTAATCTTATCAACATTTTATTTTTTAATTGTGATGATGAATAATGAATTGTCAACCCTGGAAACTTTATAGTAGCTAAAGGGCCATCAATATTGCCAGATGCAAAGTTAAACCAACTTTTACAGATGAGAGATGCCTTTAGAATGGCTGTGATGAAATGTATTCCACCAGATGAATTTCTGTGATACGATTGCAAAATGAACCTCTCTCTCTCTCTCTCTCTCTCTCTCTTTTTAAACAGGCAAGGGAAGGGGCAGTGAGTCTGAGATTTACACCTGATTTGTGTTATAGTAATCTTTGAAATTAAGAAGTGTATCCTTGCATTTCATTAAATTCTGGCTAATGAGATAACTGTCTTCCCAAGGAGGGAATGATAAAGTACTGAGGCCATAAAGCATAAATTAATACTGCAAGGTTAAACACTGGAACTAACTCATGTTTCAACAAAAGCCCCTACCAGCAGTTAAATTAACTGACATAAATACCATAAAATCTGTCTTTATTTTAGTTTCAGATGATGCTTCTTTTTACACCCCTGCTTTCAGTTTGTATAACTCATTTTTGCACATTATTGCATGCACCATTTGCCATTTAAAGAATCAGCTACAACAGGGAAAAGATTTAAGGAATCAAATACTCCAAGAGGAAAAAGAAACTTGTGGGTCTGGGGGATATCATATTGAAGATTGTTAGTGCCATTAAAAAATACTACAATAGACAACAGTAGTTCAAAGAAACAGTTAATTATGAGACGACCAGCCCAAAGAAATCTACTTTTTAAGCTTTTGATAGACATTTTGAAAAAAAAAATGCTGAAGAAAACCTGTGGTGATAATAGGTTTGATATATATTCTGGCAAAAATTATATCACATTAATGAGGTGGCTTAAAGGGCTCATGCATTTTGTAGGAGGCATTTCAATGTATTAGTATAATTAGCAGTGATGAGAAAACTGTTTGGAACTGAATTACCTCTCACGAGTTCATTTGAGCTATATGAAATTACACCATGCAAGAAGGAAAATTATGGAGCCATCCAGAGAGAGTTCATGCCTGATTTGATCATAGCCACTAATTGGATGATCATTTTCGTAAAGCTTTTCAAATGGTTGACAGTTTCTGCCTCTCATTTTTTTTTAATGGACGAGCTCTTTATTTCTTGTACTAAGCAACCAAACATAGGTTTGTTAGAGATTTGGGTGTTTCTACAGGGACCTTACAGGTGTAATTGTCACAATCTGAGCAACCTTTGTCCCTTAATTAGCTGCTTTTGGGGAACCCCTAATGAGAGTTGCTGTTCTTATTAACAATCTTAGAGAATACCTGATGAGTGAAGCTCTCCAAGCCTGATATATGTCAGCAGCCACCATATGACAGCAATTTAATGAAGTTAAAATCTGACCTGGTTGGGATGGATAGAGAAGCATTTGGGTTGTACTGCTTTTGATTCTTTGTGTGTGTGTGTGTGTGTGTGTGTGTGTGTGTGTGTGTGTGTGTGTGTGTGTGTGTTTGTATTTAATATGAAGTGGGTGCTCTGGTAAAGGACAACAGAAAAGTGAAAGGTAGGGGTTAGAGAAAGGAAGCTTTATTTATGGATCTGCTTTATGAACTCTATTTACAAGAGAGCCAATAGCCAATATCAGAGGATAGTTAAAATCATGGCATTAGTTTCCTTTGTATAAAATACTTTATATGAATTGCCTAATACAGGAAAGTCTTAGCAGTTGAGGGATAACTAAATATCATACTTGTTTTCTGTTTAACTTTATTTATCTTCTCATACCTCCTACTTGAAACATCATTTTCATTTTAACCACACAAGATTTCCAAACAAGACTCAGTCATGTGGTGTTAAGTTTTTTTAATTGTACTTTTTCCAAATAACCTGTGTGACCTAGCAAATCAGAGAATAAAGTCATTATGAAAACATGCCACTTGGATTTGTTGCTGAAAAGAAAGATACATTAGGTTAATGATTTTTCAGTTTGATTGATAAGTTCTAGTATTATCAGGAAGAATCAGCTGGGGTACAAAACAGCATTAGTTTTCCTGTGTACGTATGTGTGTGTGCCTTTGTATGCACATGCATGCGCATGTTCAAAGTCCAAAGTGTTGTTCTTTCTCATGGCCAAATATTGCAGCTACTCTCTTCTTTATTTGGAAAGATCACCCTATCTGTAGCTAATAGACGCCACAGGACACTTGCTCCTAAACACTACTTTTGGCAATATTTGCTATAGATATTTCCTCCACAAGCCAGAAGGTAAAATAGTAATAATCTCAAAGTTTTAATGAGTCTCCTGACCACCCCCTACCCTGGTCTTTCTGTGCCTCTGATTTGCGTAGGTGTACAAAGAAGTTGCCAAATTTGGCCACTCAGAAAGTTGAAACCAAACACCGTTTTAGTAGGAGCAGAATCTTTTATATGCTTACCACACTGAGGGAGCATAATTTTAAGGCATCTGAAATTGAAATTTCAAGAAATCAGAACGTAGAGATACCTCGGATAAGTTAAATTATTTCAGAAAACAAACATGTTCCTTAGTGATAAGTAAATCCCATTTTAACTTTTTTTTTCAGTGCTAGAAGGGGTCATAGAGATTGGTGAACAAATTGTTGGATTTACATTCAAGACATATTTGTAATCTACAACCCTTTCCCCCACTGACTTGTATTTGTTCAAGATACCAAAATATAAAATAACCAACAAATTTCTGAATGAAAAATTTAAAGGACATTTCAAAAAATTATTATTCTAATGGCTCTCCCTGAAGTCGTTTTTGTTGTTGTTTTTGTTGGCTTTCTTGGAAATTCTCCTTTCCTTAGCTTCTTACTGTACCAATTCCCCATGGAAATCTAATCTACACTTTTGCTTATTTTCATATCAATAGATTGCTTTTTTTATACTGGAATTTTGTTACCCCTGAGTTACTATGTTAGCTCCTCTCTTTCTTCCTTCTCTTCCTTCTTTTGCAAGAAAATTGATGTCAAGGGTGCCTGGGTGGCTCAGTCGTTAAGCGTCTGCCTTTGGCTCAGGTCATGATCCCAGGGTCCTGGGATCGAGTCCCACATCGGGCTCCCTGCTCTGTGGGAAGCCTGCTTCTCCCTCTCCCACTCCCCCGGCTTCTGTTCCCTCTCTCACTGTGTCTCTCTCTGTCAAATAAATAAATAAAATCTTAAAAAAAAAAGAAAAAGAAAATTGATGTCAATTTTCTGAATCCTTGCCCTCATATTTGATTGATAGTTCAGCTGAATATGGAATTCTAGGTATAAAATAATTTTCCTTCAGAACTTGGAATGCAATGCTGAATTATCTTCTGCAATTCAGTGCTGCTCATGAGAAGTCTGGTGCTAGTTTGATTCTTATTCCTTTATGAGTTACTGCTTTTTCCCCAAGAGTATAAAGACACTATGTTTTCTTAAGCTCATGTATTTGAGCATGTTCTTTCTATATATGAGCACACATAAAAGGAGAACCTGGCTGGGTAAAATCCTTGGCAAATAACATTTCCCACTCAAATCTGTAGCTTTACTTTACAGAGTAGAAATCTGATACTAGTCAGACTTGTATACTTTGGTAAGAAATTTATTTATTCTGCCTATAGACTTGCAGGGATTTTTTTTTAAATCTTTGTGTTCAATAAATATATGTATTATTCTTTATTAATTATCATTTTTATTATATTATTTTATTAATAAATATATCATAAATAAATACATTTATCATTTAAATATATTTATATGTGGATATTATTACATTGATTATCTTAGACATATGAGTTGTTTATATATGACTACAAACACCTTTGTATAAAATACTTTATATGAATTGCCTAATACAGGAAAGTAATATATTTAAATATTTAACCGCAGGAAATTTTCTTCTATCATATGTGATTGTTGTTGTTACTCTAATCGTTTTGCTTTCTCTTCCGGAACACCTGAGCACTGAATTCCCCTTTGCCTATCTCTCACGTGCATTATTTTCTTCCTTACTATTTTCATCTCTTTGTTCTATTCTTCTACAATTTGGGAAAGAATCTCAGGGTTTTCTTTTTTTTTTTTTTCCACATTGCTGAATTCGGCCTCTACAGCAATATTCTCATTTGCTCTTGATTAACTCCAGAACAGACTTCAATTTTTCTATTGCATGTTTTATTCTACTTAGGTCTTTTCACTTTTCTCACTTCTTATTTTATCTTGTTGCCTTGTATATCAGATTCTTCTCTCCTTACCATCTTCTGTTTCTGTTTTGTAGGGACCAAATATTCTTTAATCATACTGAGAATGTCAGAAATGCTTAAATATTTTCCTTGGTTTCCTTAAAACTAGTATTTTTAGTACTCAATGATTTCTCCTCTTCACTGTTCTTTTCACAGTCCCTAAACTGGATTTTTTCCTCAAATCAGTTGGAAACGACCTCAGCTTCCCACTGCCCAACATAAAAATATATGTGTATCGCAGCCATTCTTTCTACATCACTACTATTAATTTTATGAAATATCCATTCCATTCTATAAGGTACAACTCTGCACCTGTACTCCAGATCCCATTTCCTGTCAGCACCTCAGAGACATGCATAACTGATTATGCTCCCTCCCCCTACTACATCCCCAGCAAATCTCCTACCTGGAGCCAACATCTCTCATGCGTTGATGCTTCTCTTCTGTCATCTTCACAGACTTTTTTACAAGCATTGTCTATCTTCCTAGTCTGCATTTTCTCTGCTACCACTAGGTCCTCAGTCTGTCTCAGGGGGGCTGCTGCCTCGTATTTCCACCAAAATCACACTCGTCCAAGAGAGTAACAATCTCTGTGCTTCTAGTTCCAACGGCTGTTTTTCACTCCACATCTTACTTGACTTCTCAGCAGAATTTGAAATATGGTTGGCTACTCTCTTTTTCTTGAAACACTTTTTACCTATGCCAGAGAATTTATGTGCCTATCTTCTTCATCTTTTTATCTATTAAGGTCTTTGCTATTTATATTATTGATTTCTATAAGCTTTATATATTAAAGGTATTAGCATTTTCTCTGTGACAGAAGGCATTTTAGGAAAGAGATATAGCAGGTCACTTAAGTCAATATAATATGGGCACTTATATAACAAACTCAGAAGGAAGATATGGAAGGACAATTTTGAAGAAAATAACATTTTTTCCATTTCAAAATATATAGTTCTCTCAACTTCATGGCCCTATAAATTAAATCAAATGAATTATATGCACAGACATTAATTTTTAGTATTTCCTCTTGGGAAGATATGCCACTGTTTGGCCATTTATCATTTTATCATACTAATTATACTAGAAAATGTCCTTAAACATGTGCCTTTTTTTAGAGAAAGAAGATGAAGAAAATATTTGGCAAATGTAACCAACTGATGGGTAATACTAATACATTTCCATATTGCTGTCATGAATACTGTCATTCAGTTGTATGGACAGAAGACAATACTGGAATCAAATCAAGGTTTTTAGGAAGATGAATAAAGGAGATTAATATTGGGTAGGCAGTCAGCCATCTCTGCTAGAAGAGCTATCATCTACATGAAGCTGCCTATTCATTAGCACTGGTTTCCCATGAGGTTGTGAAGTGGAGAAAGTTTGCATTCAGGTGCTCAGACTCCCTGCCTACTCTGCTAAACTAACAACTTTTTCTGTGGCTCACTACTCTAGATAAGTTTTTATTTTCATTTAATAGGGATCAAAGCCTTTGTATTTTCTTCCTGCATTCTCTGAGATAAGCATAAACAACCTTAGAGACCACAGGATTATAGAATAATTTTATTGATTCTTTTTCCTTTCATAGTCCTCTTAGCTAAAACAAATACTTACAAACTCATACATAAAAAATAGTAACATAATAATAACTCGTGTAAAAGGAACTATTTGTAAAGCATCATTATACATATCACCTTCTCTTTCATGTTCGTCTTGTGAGATAGTGTTAGAATCTCCATTTTAAAGATAAGACATTCAGAGATAGGGACATGCCAAAGGTGATATACCCTGTAAGGGGCAGATCCAAGACTTGAACAGAATCTACTGACCCCAAAGACTGTGGCCTTTGCATTAAAATATATAGACTCAACTGGCAGGAACTTAAAAAGGTAAAAATGTTATGAGAGAAATTAATGGTTGCCTATTCTGTATCTGTTCTCTTTTTTGGTAACAGATCCCTCATTATTTTCAGAACAGCGATGCACACAACCCAAAGACTACACTTCCCCTTGTCCCTTGCCAGTGAGAAGCAAGTGAACATAATATATAGAAACACCAGGAAGGCCCCTGGGTGGAAGATATACTTCTTCAGGCCCCTTATTCCTTTTGCTTGCCGCCTGAAATTCTCCAGGAGCCATAAGGTAGACTTCAGTATACAAACATGTGCTAACAGTGACAGGTAAAAATGTCATCTATAGCACCTCTGGCCTACATATCTCTTGATTTATTTTATGTGGAGAATAAGTCTTTTGGTTTCAGCCTTAATTATTTGGGGGTTTCTATTATATGTAACTGAAAAAAGCACAAATTTTGGTATATAGTACTTCATTAAATCAGAAAAAGCATTCATGGATTATAAATGAGCGGCATCTAAAATCATCTTCTGTGAAATATTACCTAAGGCTAAGTGTGTTTTAGAAGCAGAAAGCAGCCTTTTTTGAGTCACAAATTAATAGAATTATGGAAGTGAAAGTTTATTAAGAAACGAATTGGATGCTTTGTGGTAATTATCCAGCATAGGGAGAGTTTATGTACAGCAGTTATGCTGCTGGCAGAAAGCCGGTGGGTGGATTGACAGAAGAGTTATTTCAGAGCCAGGCTGCTGTGAATGTAGAAATAGCCTCAATCAGTTCATGCTCCTGAGGACAAATGATGATTTCTTATTATGCTTGAACTATGATGAAATCAGTGAAGGCATCATAGTAAGAAGCAAAACCATGGGGAGGCTATTAAGAGTTTAGCAATTCTAGTTTGTGTGGGAATATGGATTCCACTTACCAAAAATAATAGCATATAGGGTAAGAAGGAAGAAGTTACTGTCATTGTTTTGAATTGTTCCGAAGCTATTCCATTGTGTCATGAATTTCAAGTCAAATTTCATGTTTTTAGTATTCGTTATGTTAGTGTGATGTATGTGGAGTGCCACAATATTACTATAATGAAATAATATGATATCATGAGTTGTGTTCCACAGATCCAAAGTAATGCTTGTAAAACATGGAGTGGAAATGCACATCAAAGTGAGAGGTAGAGAGAGAGCGAGCGAGAGAGAGAGAGAGAGATTGCTTACCTCCTGTTACTTTTCTGAGTAATAGTGCAGTTTTGTACCAGTGCTCCTTTGCTCATAGGCCACCGATATTGTATTCAATTTTGATATGTAGTATACCCGCTCAGAAATTAGTCCTTTCAATGAAGCACTATACTAGTAATACTACTTACCCACTGGACACCTGAATCTTTGTTTGGTCAGGTAAAATCCATACAATCCAGATATTTATCTAGAAAAAGACTCAGAAGTGTTCTTCAGTTGATGGTTTTATGAGGAAAACCAAAAAATTATCTGAAAATGATTGACTCTGAATCTACACTCTGGAATAAGAACTAAATACTTATTTCTAGACAACTAACTTCCTTATACTTACATATAACAAATTACAAATGGCATAAAAGGGAGTTCTCTTAGAAATTTCTACTTCATCTTCATCGAGGACCTGGAAAACCCGTTTGCCATTGGAAAATTTTCTGTACTGGTTCAGTGGGATTCTCTTTCGAGGTTCAACTGACAATAGGTTTAGTTGTCCCTGCATTACATGCATGTGATACAATGAATGAAATCTAAGGTCTTGAAATATGGGTAGGAATTAGATAGACTGAAGAAAAAGAAAAGGTATTCCAAGCACAGTGAACATCTTAAACAAATTCACATAGTTAAAAATGAGAGTGGCATGATTATTGCATAGGGAGCTAACTTCCTAGACTGGAATACGCGCTCATATTACGTGACTGTGGTAACAAAGTTTGGACAGGTGGGGCAAGACTCTTAGACAGACACTGTAGGTAAGTTTGTGTTCCGAGAACCAGAGCTTTTCTAGGTGTTAGAGAAAAGGGCCTCATGACCAAAAAAAAAAAAAAAAAAGGTATTTTTCAAATGCTATCTCACTTGTGCAGAGGTTGGAATGAAATGAAAAAACACTGTTTAAAGGGAAGTTTCAGCCAAGAGGATTTAGCTATAATTCAAATATAATTAAGAAGAACTCAAACTCTGTGAGCAAAATGGGAAAGCCACAAATGTACAAAGGAAGAATTGTTTCCACTTAGTCACCTCACCAAATGAGAAAAGGGTATGAAATGACAGAGTCATAGAAACTAAAAGTGGCCCTTTAGTAAGTTTATTTGATTTGTTTATTATTATTACTCTAAGAAAGGGAGAGATAAGTTATAGTGTACTGTAGAATCTGTATATATTTCAAACCTATGGCATATGCGAATCGTACAGGTTTTGTTTTGCTTTGTCACATTGGCTAGAAAGAGAAGCATCTGTTTAGGTAGACACTAATTTTTCCATCTGAAGATTTATATATATTGTGGAACTATGGGAATTTTTTTTAATATTGTGAATAACTGCAGAAGGTCATGGTGGGTCTATATGGAATCATGAAGTCAAGCTGAGACCAAAGTCTTTATCTTCTACACCACTCCTGCCATACACAGAAATATTTTCATTTGAATGACATAATTAATGCAGAGTAGAAATTAGGTAGTAATTAGAGTTTATAACATTATCAGTGATCTCAGAGCACTGATCACTAAATGAGAAAACAATCTTTTATTTTCTATTTCTCCTAGAAGGATAAACCAGGTGGGTGAGACATTTGGCTGACCTCTGCTTCACCAAGTCATCCCCCAAGCCCTTCACTCCTCGTGGCTAAAAAATAGCAGTAGAACTTCACAGTGATTAATTTGATCTCTCTTCCCACCACTTGCAAAAATATACTTTATCTATCACACGTTGATGCTCTTTGGTGTTATACAAGAAGGAATTTGTGCTTGGTAAATGGTATTACACATTTCATTTCTAAACATAGTGACTGGGAAAAGCTGTTGGGTTTATCAAAAATAGGAAAGACTTTTACATTCGGGACTGAGTCATATAGAAGGAAATTGCTTAGTGTTGGAAGTGATTGGAGATAAGGCTTACTATCCCTTATCCTTCGTTCATTTTTCTCCTAGCACTTATCCTTCTCTAATATGTTATGTATTTTAATTGTTGACTGACGGTTGGTCTCCTACCACTAGAATGAAAGCTCCATGAGGACAGGGAATAGGGGGGCATTGTGGATATTTGTCTCAAAGAATCTAGTCACATCCTGGGTGTGGAGTCCTACAGGCCTGATTCATGTGCAGTTGCTAAGTTGTAACCCTCTAGTGAGCAGTGTGTGGCTTTAATAACCATGATTTTGGGGGGAACACTATTATGTGTCTGCATATTTAGGTTGATAATTTAATTTTTCTATTTTATAATCTAAATGAAATAACCCAGGAAAAAATGAAGATCTGGGCTTTTCCACTTTACTATTGTGAGTTGATAATGTCTTTATAATTTGGTTTTAAAATTTATTCTTTCATGAGATTCCATGTAAATGCTCTTACATGACTTACTTTGTATAGTCTAAGAGCACTTACAAAATCAATTTTTAAAAGTATAACAAGCAGCAATACAATAAAAGTGTGTTTAATCTGATTTAAAACATAGGTGAATTCTCCAGTTTTCCTCTTGATTTCACAAATATTTGCAAGTTACTTCTCCAGACTAAGATATCCCAGGGAATTCAATATTACCCAGGGTCCATATCCACCATTGATTTACATGGAGTAAGATGGCAGGTGAGTATCATAGAATATAATAGAATAAAGTGGTAAACAGGATAGAAATTATAGCACTTGAGAGCAAATAGAGTAACATTTTATTTCTAAGAGCTAATAAATATGTACAAGAATAGAAGCATGCCGATGACAAAAATCTGGTTCTTTGTCTAAGTGTTATTGAATCAGGTGGGTAAATAATGATAATTATTTAAGAGTTTCTTCCAGATTCTCCTTTCCACAGGACCAATTTAGATAGATCTGCATGGTGTTGTGTCTTGTTTTGTTTTGTTTTACTTCCAAAACATTCCTCCTTTTTGAATTTTCTCTACTCTTATTTTTATTGCCCCAAAGGACAATAAGTCATGCCCCTGAGAAGCCCAGTTCAGAGTGTAATGTGTCATTATACTGATAGGGTTTTTTTTTTTTTTCTTTTCTGTTAATATTAATGAGAAAAATCTATCCTAGTTTTCTCTCAAATCATTGCACTTTTATATCTTTGACTAAAAGGTCATCATCTTTTTCTTTCTTCTAAGAAAAAAATGAAAATATGTTTGAAGTCATTTTACAACTTCAACCTAGTTAAAAAGATATGTTAGTTCTACTCGGGATTATTTATCCTGGTGGAGACTTACAGAGGAAAAAATGAACAAGAAATCATAAACGTTATTATATTTGTTTAGGAGATGTGATTTAGAATTTGTATTTAAATATGGGTGTGTCTGATTTTCTGAATATTCAGAACCACCCAAATAAAGAAGTCAATTACATTGTACATAATTTAACAGAGGCAGGAAAGAGGTTAGTTAGCTTTGCATTTGCTTCTCAATACCTTTCTGCATGCTATGGATAGCATTACCTTTCTGACTGACACTAAGCAACAATTTAAGATAAATTGCCCTCTTTTAAGTGTACTGAATTACTTGGTCCTAGTTGGAGTAACAATAGAGAACAAAATGGTTACAAATCTGTTTCAAGGTGGGCGTTCAGTTGAAGTACTGGACGTTTCTCACTGTCAATTTGAAAGAGGAAGGTGGATGGTACATTTTAGTTTTAACTTTCACTTTTTTATATGTAATTTTGAATTGCCTTAGGCAAGTTAATTAGCAGTTTGTTTTTCTTATTGGACAGGTGTTTATTCTGCTATTTTAAAATTCAGACATTTGTGTTTTATTATTGATCAATGAAACTTGTTAATCATAATAAAACTTCATTAACTCAAGATCTGTTGTAAGTTATAGATACAAATCAGTACCTTTTCCTGTCAGTGAGATTATTCCATACATTTGTGATGCAGATTCTTTTTTTTTAAGATTTTATTTATTTATTTGAGACAGAGAGAGAGAGAGAGAGACAGCTTGAGCAGGGGGGGCGGGGCAGAGGGAGAGGAAGAAGCAGGCTCCCCACTGAGCAGTGTGCCTGACCAAGCAGGGCTTTGTCCCAGGACCCCAGGATCATGACCTGAGCGAAGGTAGACGCTTACCTGACTGAGCCACCCAGGCGCCCCAAAGTTAGATTCTTCTATTACATTCTACATTTTGTTCTGGGATCTTCTGATGTCTTAAACAATTTCTTTTTAATTTGCATCCTTTGAACTATAAAGTTCACTCTGTACCATAAAGTTCTGTGAGCTTCAACAAATGCCTAGTTATGTATCCACCATTACAATATCATACAAAATAATTTCACCACCCTAAAAAGAAATCTGTACTTTACCTATTCAATATTCCCCCTTCCCTAAACCTTGTGCAACCACTGATTAGGTTACTCTCTCTACAGCTTTGTCTCGAGAATGCTATATAAATAGAATCCAACAGCATTTAGATTTTCAGACTGGCTTCTTTCACTTAGCATTTAAGATTCGTAAGTGTTTTTGTGGGCCTTGATAGTTCATACCTTTTTATCACCGAATAGTATCCCACTGTATGGATGTACCACACTTTGCTTACCCAACCTATCTATTAAAACACCATCTCAGTTGCTTCCAGTTTGCGGCATTTATGAATAAAGCCGCTATAAACTTTCATGTGCAGGTTTTCGTGTGAATATAAGTTTGCACATCAATTGAGTAAATACCTAGGAGCGTGATTATTGAGTCATATAGTAAGACTGTATTTAGCTTCATTATAAACAGCTGAACTGCCTTCCAAAGGGACTGTGCCATTTTGCATGTTCACTAGCGATGAGTAAGTTCCTCTTGCTCCACCTGTTTACCAGCAATGGGTGTTGTCACATTGCTTTTGTTTTGTTGTGTTTCATTCTGTTGGATTTTAAGCATTCTGATAGATGTGTAGTGGTATCACATTGCTTTAATTAGCATTTCTTTAATGATCAGTGATGTTGAGCATCTCTTCATATGCCTATTTGCCATTTGTATGTTTTCTTTTTTCAGCTTTATTAAGGTATAATTGACAAATAAAGTTGTAAGATATGTAAAGTATACAACATGATGAAAGGATTCTCCCCCATCAAGTTAATTAATATACAGCCATCACCTCACCTATTTACCTCTTTTTGTGAGAACATTTAAGTATTGCAGATCAGCTATACAAAAGTGTAATCAATTATAGTCACCATGTTATACATCAGATTTTCAGATCTCATTCATTGTATAATTGAAAGTCTGTACCCTTTAACCACCAGTCCCTATTCCTAGTTACCCCACTCCCTAGCCCCTGGCACCATATAGAAATGATACCATGTAATATTTGTCTTTGACTTATTTCACTTAGCACAATGCCCTCCAGGTTCATGTATTTTGACACAAATGATAGGATTCCTTTCTTGTTTTAAGTTGAATGATATTCCACTGTATACACATACCACATTCTCTATATCCATTCAGCCATCCATGGACCCTTAGGTTGTTTCCATACTTTGTCTATTGTGAATAATGCTGCAATGAACATGGGGGTGCAGATATCTCTTCAAGATAATGGTTTGTTTCCTTTTGGTATATACCTAAAAGTGGGATTGCTGGATCATATGTTAGGTCTATTTGGAATTTTTTTTTGAGGAAACTCTATATTGTTTTCTATAGTTGCTATATCAGTTTAAATTCTGATCAATGGTGTACAAGGGTTGGGGCACCTGGGTGGCTCAGTCGATTAAGTGTCTTGACTCTTGGTTTTGGCTCAGATCATGATCTCATGGGTCCTGAGACCCAGCCCATCATGGGGGTGGTTCCATGCTCAGCGGGGAGTCTGCTTGAAGATTCTGTCCTTCTGCCTCTTCCCCAACTCACACACACCCACATGCTCTCTCGCTCTCACAGTCTCTCTCTTTAAAATAAATAAATCTTTTAAAAAAAGTGTACAAGTGTTTACTTTTCTCCACATTCTCATGAGTAATTAACTCTTGCCTTTTTTGATAACAGATCTGAGGTGATATCTCCTTGTAGTTTTGATTTGCATTTTCCTGATGATTAGTGATGTTGAGCATCTTTTCATGTACATGTTAGCTATTTGTATGTTTTCTTTGGAAAAGTGTCTATTCAGGTCCTTTGCCCATTTTTAAATTAGGTTATTTGGGTTTTTTGTTTGGTTGGAGTTTTGTTTTGGTTTTTTGTTTTTGCTGTTGAGTTGTATGAGTTTCTTACATATTTTGCGTATTAATCCTTATCAGCTATGTGGATTGCAAATATTTTCTCCCATTCTGTAGGTTACCTTCTCATTTCGTGGATGGTGTCCTTTGCTGTGCTGAGGCTCTTCAGTTTGATGTAGTCACATTTGTTTATTTTTGTATTTGTGGCCTGTGCTTTTGATGTGAAATCCAAAAAAATCATTGCTAAGACCAATGTCAAGAAGCTTTACCCCTATGTTTTCTTCTAGGAGTTTTATGGTTTCAGGTCTTACATTCAAATCTTTAATCCAATTTGAGTTCATTTTTGTGTAAGGTGTAAAATAGGTGTCATGTTTCATTCTTTTGCCTGAGACTCTCCAGTTTTCCCAATACCATTTATTGAAGAGACTATGCTGTTCCCATCATATATTCTTGGTTCTTTTCTCTTAGAGTAATTGACCATACATGCAAGGGTTTATTCTGGGCTCTCAATTCTGTTCCATTGATCTGTCATTCTATTTAATTACTTTATGTTTGTAATATAGTTTGAAATGCTTCCAGCTTTATTCTTCTTTCTCAAGATTGCTTTGGCAAGGGGCACCTGGGTGGCTCAGTCAGTTAAGTGCCTGACTCTTGATTTCAGCTCAGGTCATGATCTCAGGGTTGTGGGATGGAGCCCCGCATTGGGCTCCGCACTCAGCATGGTGTCTGCTTGAGATTCTCTCTCTCCCCTTCTCCCTCTGCCCCTCCCCAAACTCACACTTGTACTTGCTCTCTTTATAAAATAAACAAAAACTTAAATAAAAATGATTGCTTTAGCTAATTGTGATCTCTTGTGGTTCCACACAAATTTTAAGATTGTTTTTTCTATTTCTGTGAAAAATGCCTTTGGAATTTTGATAGGTATTGCACTGAATCAGTAGATCACTTTGGATAGTACAGACATTTGAAAAATATTAATTCTTCCAATCCATGAACACAGAATATATTTTCATTTATTTGTGTCTTCTTCAGTTTCATTCATCAATGTCTTACATTTTTCAGTGTACAAATCATTCACCTCCTTGTTAAATTTATTCCTAAGTATTTTATTCTTTTGATGAAATTTTAAGTGGGATTTTTAAAGATTTCTGCTTCTGATAGGTCTTCGCTGGTGTATGGAAATGCAACTGATTTTTGTATATTGATTTTGTATCATACAATTTTATGGAATTCATTTGTTAGTGTTAACAGTTTTTTTCTTTTTTCTTTTTTTAATTGTTTATTGTTATGTTAATCACCATACATTGCATCATTAGTTTTTGATATAGTGTTCCATGATTCATTGTTTGTGTATAACACCCAGTGCTCCATGCAGAACAACGTGCCCTCTTTAATACCCATCACCAGGCAAACCCATCCTCCGACCCCCCTCCCCTCTAGAACCCTCATTTTGTTTTTCAGAGTCCATCGTCTCTCATGGTTCGTCTCCCCCTCCGATTCCGCCCCCCTTCATTCTTCCCCTCCTGCTATCTTCTTCTTCTTCTTCTTCTTTTTAACATATATTGTATTATTTGTTTCAGAGGTACAGATCTGTGATTCAACAGTCTTGCGCAATTCAGCGCTCACCATAGCACATACCCTCCCCAATGTCTATCACCCAGCCCCCCCATCCCTCCCACCCCCACCACTCCAGCAACCCTCAGTTTGTTTCCTGAGATTAAGAATTCCTCATATCATTAACAGGGTTTTTTTTGTGGAGTCTTGAGGGTTTTCTATATATGATATATCATCTGCAAATAAGGCAGTTTTACTTTATCCTTTCTGATTTGGATGACTTTAATTTCTTTTTCTTACCTAATTGTTGTGGCTAGGACTTCTGGTACTATGTTATTTTTTCACATTCAGTTTAAGACTCTTCTTTGTGTACTTGCAAAATTAATTCCAGTGTGACACTAGGGGAGCATTAAATGTGTATATTAATTTGGGATAAATTGACATCTATACAATTTTCAATCTCATTGTGGATTTGTTCAACTTTTTTATATTCTTTATTGAAAATTTGAAGTCTTATTCATAATTTCTCAGTACTATTAACTTTATTCCAGGTTGTTTTGTTTTTTTGTTCTATCATGAATGGGATTTTTTCGTATATTTTAACTGGTTACTTATGGTATGTAGAAAATCTATTATTTCTGTTCATTTTATAATTGTACCATTTACTGAACTCTCTTACTATTTCTAATAGTTCCCCAGCTCAGTCACTTGTTTCCTAGGAAGTGAAGTGTTGTGCATTATATTTTGATGATGACAATGATGATTATGATGAAGGAAAAGCTCTGATTCTTCACCATATTGGTGGTTAAGCACAATGTTTATGAACATACACTTGAGAATCAGGAAAATGTGAGTTTCTGCAATAGTTATGCTTTTTCCCCCTTTTTTTCTTGCATTTATTAAGCTAACATATATTTCCTTAAATATTTATTTATTTATTTGAGAGAGAGAGAGAGGTGGGGGAGGGATAGAGGGAGAGGGAGAGAGAGTCCCAAGCATAGAGCATGAGGCAGGATTCAATCTCACGACCCTGAGATCATGACCTGAGCTGAAACCAAGAGTTGGTTGTCTAAGCAACTGCTCCACCCAGGCACTCCTAAAATATATTTTTGTAAGTGGTGTCTATGGGTATTCTTGTCTCAGTTCTGTCATTAATGGTAATGCCTCCAGAGCAGCATCTCCAAAACTGATATTTCATCAATCATTGGTCCTACAGTGTGTCTATCCAGAAAAATTGCACAATTAAGTAGATTTATAAACAATGCAAACTTCATCTGCACTTTAAGGTTCACAGTGAATTTTGGCATTTTAAAATTATCAATTACCAATAATTTTACATTACTGTAAGATATTCTGTAATCTAGTGTTTCTGTCTTTTATGACCTGAAAATTATTTCATGGAACTGTTATTAATATCCCATAAGTAGTGTGTTCTTTTGAAAAATGCTGTTGTAATTTAAATTTCTGAATCCATATTCATGTGAGAGTGGCTGGTCTAGAATATTTTTTCAGACTTCATTATCAGGGTTAAATTAGTTTAAAAAAAATAAATTGATCCGTCTCCCCTCCTACTATCTTCTTTTTTTTAACATATAATGTATTATTTGTTTCAGAGGTGTAGGTCTGTGATTCAACAGTCTTACACAATTCACAGCGCTCACCATAGCACATACTCTCCCCAGTGTCCATCACCCAGCCACCCCATCCCTCCCACCGTCCAACACTCCAGCAACCCTCAGTTTGTTTCCTGAGATTAAGAATTCCTCATATCAGTGAGGTCATATGATACATGTCTTTCTCTGATTGACTTATTTCACTCAGCGTAACACCCTCCAGTTCCATCCATGTTGTTGCAAATGGCAAGATTTCATTCCTTTTGATGGCTGCATAATATTCTATTGTGCATATATACCACATCTTCTTTATCCATTCATCTGTCGTTGGACATCTTGACTCTTTCCATAATTTGGCTATTGTAGACACTGCTGCTATAAACATTGGGGTGCACGTACCCCTTCGGATCCCTACATTTGTATCTTTGGGGTAAATACCCAGTAGTGCAATTGCTGGGTCGTAGGGTAGCTCTATATTCAACTTTTTGAGGAACCTCCATACCGTTTTCCAGAGTGGCTGCACCAGCTTGCATTCCCACCAACAGTGTAGGAGGGTTCCCCTTTCTCCACATCCCTGCCAACATCTGTCATTTCCTGACTTGTTAATTTTCGCCATTCTGACTGGTGTGAGGTAGTATCTCATTGAGGTTTTGATTTGGATTTCCCTGATGCCGAGCAATGTTGAGCACTTTTTCATGTGTCTGTTGGCCATTTGGATGTTTTCTTTGGAAAAATGTGTCTTCTGCCCATTTTTGGATTGGATTATTTGTTCTTTGGGTGTTGAGTTTGATGAGTTCTTTATAGATTTTGGATACTAGCCCTTTATCTGATCTGTCATTTGCAAATATCTTCTCCCATTCTGTCAGTTGACTTTTGGTTTTGTTGACTTTTTTTTTCTGTGCAAAAGCTTTTTATCTTGATGAAGTCCCAATAGTTCATTTTTGTCCTTGCTTCCCTTGCCTTTGGCGATGTTTCTAGGAAGAAGTTGCTGCGGCTGAGGTCGAAGAGGTTGCTGCCTGTGTTCTCCTCTAGGATTTTAAAGGATTCCTGTCTCACATTTAGGTCTTTCATCCATTTTGAATCTATTTTTGTGTGTGGTGTAAAGAAATGGTCCAGTTTCATTCTTCTGCATGTGGCTGTCCAATTTTCCCAACACAATTTGTTCAAGAGACTGTCTTTTTTCCATTGGACATTCTTTCCTGCTCTGTCAAAGATTAGTTGACCATAGAGTTGAGGGTCCATTTCTGGGCTCTCTATTCTGTTCCATTGATCTGTGTGTCTGTTTTTCTGCCAGTACCATACCATCTTGATGATGACAGCTTTGTAATAGAGCTGGAAGTCCAGAATTGTGATGCTGCCGGCTTTGCTTTGCTTTTTCAACATTCCTCTGGCCATTCGGGGTCTTTTCTGGTTCCATACAAATTTTAGGATTATTTGTTCCATTCATTTGAAAAAAGTTGATGGTATTTTGATAGGGATTGCTTTAAATGTGTAGATTGCTCTAGGTAACATTGACATCTTCACAATATTTATTCTAGAGGGGAGAGGGCCACATGGAGGGATGGACTAGCCTGGTGATGGGTATTAAAGAGGGCACATATTGAATGGAGCACTGGGTGTTATACGCAAACAATGAATCATGGAACACTACATCAAAAACTAATGATGTAATGTATGGTGATTAACATAATAAAAAATAAAATATGTTTGAAATAAAAAAAATAAATTGACACTATTTTTTTCCATTTGTTTCACTTTGCCTATTATGGGGAATATTTTATTTGGCATAAGAATATCTGTTACTTGATAGTTTAAACGAACTCACTTGTGAAACTGGACTTGTGCTTATACTGGAGTTAATATTTTCTCAACATATGTTCATTTTCTTCCGTGATGACTGGCAACTTCACAAGACTTTTTCCATTAATCAGTTTGAATACTCTTTGCCCTCTTTAAATAGCTCATTTCATCATGATTTTCAACTGTACATGCAGCAGGTTTTGAGACTAACTCATACATATTATTTCAAAGAATAACATTTTATTTTTTTTAATTTCAGCAAAAGCTATATTTTTTTTATTTCAAATCTTTATTTATATGTTTCCCCCTCCTACTTATACAAAGAATTATTTCCCAAAGTAGGTTCCATGGAATATTAATAAGTCAGATGTAAAAAAATTGGGAAAAGATCTATGTTCAGAAAGGGGTGAAATGGAGAATTAAACAAGTTAGAGAAGGTTTTAACTAACAGGTTTCTTTAACATGTTGATTTAGATTGTAAATCTAGATACAGCATTTGTAAAACTTATGAGTAACTCTTTATTTTTTCAAAGTATCATTCAAATAAACATTGTTCTAGAGGTTTGTCCAATTAAATTATTTCATTCAGAAAAATCACCTCTCAATGTAAGTATTTTTATTGTTGTCTAATGCATTACATTTGTTTTTATCTTTACATGGCTCTTACCTCAATTTCCTTAGTTTTACTTTTTTTTTATTTTTCAAACATCTTGAATCGCAAAATTTGCTCAATTTTTACCCTTTCTCACTTAATAAAGGAAACATACTGATACAACTCAATATAAAAAATAGGCAGAAGAATAGATATTTCTCTAAAGAAGACATGCAGATGGCCAACAGACACATGAAAAGATGCTCAGCATCACTCATCATCAGGGAAATGCAAATCAAAACTACAATGAAATATCACCTCACCTGTCAGAATGGATAAAATCAACAACACAAGAAACCACAGGTGTTGATGAGAATGTGCAGAAAAAGGAACTCTCTTGCACTGTTTGTGGGAATGCAAACTAGTATAGCCACTGTGGAAAACAGTATGGAGATTCCTCAAAAAATTAAAAATAGAATTACCCTATGATCCAGGATTGCACTAGTGCGTATTTATGCCCAAATACAAAAACATTAATTCAGAGGGATACGTGTACCCAGATGTTTATAGCAGAATTATCAACAATAGCCAAATTATGGAAAAAGCCCAAATGTCCATTGACTGATGAATGGATAAAGATGTGGTATATTTATATATGTGTGATGGAATATTATTCGGCCTTAAAAAAGAATGAAAACTTGTCATTTGCAATGACATGGATACAGCTACAGAGTATATAATGCTAAGGAAATAGGTGAGTCAGAGAAAGACAAATATACCATATGATCTTACTCATATGTGGTATCTAAGAAACAAAACAAACAAATAAAAAAATAGAGGAAGAGAGAGACAAACCAAGAAACAGACTCTTAACTCTAGAGAACAAACTGATGGTTACCAGAGGGGAGGTGGGTGGGGGATGGGTGAGATAGGGGATGCAGATTAAAGAATACACTTATCATGGTGAAAATAAAACAAAATGATAAAAAAGCATGTTGTGAGAAGCTGGATATATTAATTAGCTTAAATGGTAATCATTACACAAGGTATACTTATATCAAAACACCATGTTGTATACTTTATTTTTTTTTTTAATTTTTTATTGTTATGTTAATCACCATATATTACATCATTAGTTTTTGGTGCAGTGTTCCATGATTCATTGTCTGTTCACAACACCCAGTGCTCCATGCAGAACGTGCCCTCCTCAATACCCATCACCAGGCTAACCCATCCCCCTACCCCCCTCCCCTCTAGAACCCTCAGTTTGTTTTTCAGAGTCCATCATCTCTCATGGTTCGTCTCCCCCTCTGACATACTCCCCTTTTCTTCCTCTCCTGTTACCTTCTTCTTTTTCTTTTTTCTTAAAATATGTTGCGTTATTTGTTTCAGAAGTACAGATCTGTGATTCAACAGTCTTGCACAATTCACAGCGCTCACTGTAGCACATACCCTCCCCAATATCTATCACCCAGCCACCCCATCCCTCCCACCCCCAACCACTCCAGTAACACTCAGTTTCTTTCCTGAGATTAAGAATTCCTCATATCAGTGAGGTCATGTGATACATGTCTTTCTCTGATTGACTTATTTCACTCAGCATAACACCCTCCAGTTCCATCCACGTCGTTGCAAATGGCAAGATCTCATTCCTTTTGATGGCTGCATAATATTCCATTGTGTATATATACCACTTCTTCTTTATCCATTCATCTGTCGATGGGCATCTTGGCTCTTTCCACAGTTTGGCTATGGTGGACATTGCTGCTATAAACATTGGGGTACACGTACCCCTTCGGATCCCTACATTTGTATCTTTGGGGTAAATACCCAGTAGTGCAATTGCTGGATCGAACGGTAGCTCTAATTTCAACTGTTTGAGGAACCTCCATACTGTTTTCCAGAGGGGTTGCACCAGCTTGCATTCCCACCAACAGTGTAGGAGGGTTCCCCTTTCTCCACATCCCCGCCAACATCTGTCATTCCCTGACTTGTTAATTTTAGCGATTCTGACGGGTGTGAGGTGGTATCTCATTGAGGTTTTGATTTGGATTTCCCTGATGCCGAGCGATGTTGAGCACTTTTTCATGTGCCTGTTGGCCATTTGGATGTCTTCTTTGGAGAAATGTCTGTTCATGTCTTCTGCCCATTTCTTGATTGGATTATTTGTTCTTTGGGTGTTGAGTTTGATAAGTTCTTTATAGATTTTGGATACTAGCCCTTTATCTGATATGTCATTTGCAAATATTTTCTCCCATTCTGTCGGTTGTCTTTTGGTTTTGTGGACTGTTTCTTTTGCTGTGCAAAAGCTTTTTATCTTGATGAAATCCCAATAGTTCATTTTTGCCCTGGCTTCCCGTGCCTTTGGTGATGTTTCTAGGAAGAAGTTGCTGCGGCTAAGGTCGAAAAGGTTGCTACCTGTGTTCTCCTTTAGGATTTTGATGGACTCCTGTCTCACGTTTAGGTCTTTCAACCATTTGGAGTCTATTTTTGTGTGTGGTGTAAGGAAATGGTCCAGTTTCATTCTTCTGCATGTGGCTGTCCAATTTTCCCAACACCATTTGTTGAAGAGACTGTCTTTTTGCCATTGGACATTCTTTCCTGCTTTGTCAAAAATAAGTTGACCATAGAGTTGAGGGTCCATTTCTGGGCTCTCGATTCTGTTCCATTGATCTATGGGTCTGTTTTTGTGCCAGTACCATACTGTCTTGATGATGACAGCTTTGTAATAGAGCTGGAAGTCCGGAATTGTGATGCCGCCAGCTTTGCTTTTCTTTTTCAGTATTCCTCTGGCTATTCTGGGTCTCTTCTGGTTCCATACAAATTTTAGGATTATTTGTTCCATTTCTTTGAAAAAGGTGGATGGTATTTTGATGGGGATTGCATTGAATGTGTAGATTGCTCTAGGTAGCATTGACATCTTCACAATGTTGATTCTCCCAATCCATGAGCATGGAACGTTTTTCCATTTCTTTGTGTCTTCTTCAATTTCTTTCCTGAGTATTTTATAGTTTTCTGAGTACAGATCCTTTGCCTCTTTGGTTAGATTTATTCCTAGGTATCTAATGGTTTTGGGTGCAATTGTAAATGGGATCGACTCCTTGATTTGTCTCTCTTCTGTCTTGTTGTTGGTGTATAGGAATGCCACTGATTTCTGTGCATTGATTTTATATCCTGCTACTTTACTGAATTCCTGTATGAGTTCTAGCAGTTTTGGGGTGGAGTCTTTTGGGTTTTCCACATACAGTATCATATCATCTGCAAAGAGTGAGAGTTTGACTTCCTCTTTGCCGATTTGGATGCCTTTGATTTCTTTTTGTTGTCTGATTGCTGTGGCTAGGACTTCTAATACTATGTTGAATAGCAGTGGTGAGAGTGGACATCCCTGCCGCGTTCCTGACCTTAGGGGAAAAGCTCTCAGCCTTTCCCCATTGAGAATGATATTCGCTGTAGGTTTTTCATAGGTGGCTTTTATGATATTGAGGTATGTACCCTCTATCCCTATACTCTGAAGAGTTTTGATCAAGAAAGGATGTTGTACTTTGTCAAATGCTTTTTCTGCATCTATTGAGAGGATCATATGATTCTTGCTCTTTCTTTTGTTAATGTATTGTATCACGTTGATTGATTTGCGGATGTTGAACCAGTCTTGCAGCCCAGGGATAAATCCCACTTGGTCATGGTGAATAATCCTTTTAATGTACTGTTGGATCCTATTGGCTAGTATTTTGGTGAGAATTTTTGCATCCATGTTCATCAAGGATATTGGTCTGTAATTCTCTTTTTTGATGGGGTCTTTGTCTGGTTTTGGGATCAAGGTAATGCTGGCCTCATAAAATGAGTTTGGAAGTTTCCCTTCCATTTCTATTTTTTGGAACAGTTTCAGGAGAATAGGTATTAATTCTTCTTGAAATGTCTGATAGAATTCCCCTGGGAAGCCATCTGGCCCTGGGCTTTTGTTTCTTGGGAGATTTTTGATGACTGTTTCAATTTCTTTAGTGGTTATAGGTCTGTTCAGGTTTTCTATTTCTTCCTGGTTCAATTTTGGTAGTTGATACATCTCTAGGAATGCACCCATTTCTTCCAGGTTATCTAATTTGCTGGCATAGAGTTGCTCATAATATGTTCTTATAATTGTTTGTATTTCTTTGGTGTTGGTTGTGATCTCTCCTCTTTCATTCATGATTTTGTTGATTTGGGTAATTTCTCTTTTCTTTTTGATAAGTCTGGCCAGGGGTTTATCAATCTTGTTAATTCTTTCAAAGAACCAGCTCCTAGTTTCGTTGATCTGTTCTACTGTTCTTTTGGTTTCTAGTTCATTGATTTCTGCTCTGATCTTTATGATTTCTCTTCTCCTGCTGGGTTTAGGCTTTATTTGCTGTTCTTTCTCCAGCTCCTTTAGGTGTAGGGTTAGGTTGTGTATTTGAGACCTTTCTTGTTTCTTGAGAAAGGCTTGTATTGCTATATACTTTCCCCTCAGGACTGCCTTTGCTGTATCCCAAAGATTTTGAACAGTTGTGTTTTCATTTTCATTGGTTTCCATGAATTTTTTTAATTCTTCTTTAATTTCTTGGTTGACCCATTCATTCTTTAGTAGGATGCTCTTTAGCCTCCATGTATTTGAGTTCTTTCCGACTTTCCTCTTGTGGTTGAGTTCTAGTTTCAAAGCATTGTGGTCTGAAAATATGCAGGGAATGATCCCAATCTTTTGGTACCGATTGAGACCTGATTTGTGACCTAGGATGTGATCAATTCTGGAGAATGTTCCATGGGCACTAGAGAAGAATGTGTATTCCTTTGCTTTGGGATGGAATGTTCTGAATATGTCTGTGAAGTCCATTTGGTCCAGTGTGTCATTTAAAGTCTTTATTTCCTTGTTGATCTTTTGCTTAGATGATCTGTCCATTTCAGTCAGGGGGGTGTTAAAGTCCCCCACTATTATTGTATTGTTGTCAATGTGTTTCTTTGCTTTTGTTATTAATTGCCTTATATAATTGGCTGCTCCCATGTTCGGGGCATAGATATTTACAATTGTTAGATCTTCTTGTTGGATAGACCCTTTAAGTAGGATATAGTGTCCTTCCTCATCTCTTATTACAGTCTTTGTTTTAAAATCTAGTTTGTCTGATATAAGGATTGCCACCCCAGCTTTCTTTTGGTGTCCATTAGCATGGTAAATGGTTTTCCACCCCCTCACTTTCAATCTGGGGGTGTCTTTGGGTCTAAAATGAGTCTCTTGCAGACAGCATATTGATGGGTCTTGTTTTTTAATCCAATCTGATAGCCTGCGTCTTTTGATTGGGGCATTTAGCCCATTTACATTCAGGGTAACTATTGAAAGGTATGAATTTAGTGCCATTGTATTACCTGTAAGGTGACTGTTAAGTGTCTGTTGTCTGTGTTCGTTTCTGCTCTTTGCTGCTTTTAGGTTCTCTCTTTGCTTAGAGGACCCCTCTCAATATTTCTTGGAGGGTTGGTTTCGTGTTTGCAAATTCCTTTAGTTTTTGTTTGTTCTGGAAGCTTTTTATCTCTCCTTCTATTTTCAATGATAGCCTAGCTGGATATAGTATTCTTGGCTGCATATTTTTCTCCTTTAGTGCTCTGAAGATATCATGCCAGTCCTTTCTGGCCTGCCAGGTCTCTGTGGATAGGTCTGTTGCCAATCTAATGTTTCTACCATTGTAGGTTACATATCTCTTCTCCCGAGCTGCTTTCAGGATTTTCTCTTTGTCTCTGAGACTCGTAAGTTTTACTATTAGATGTCGGGGTGTTGACCTATTATTATTGATTTTGAGAGGGGTTCTCTGTGCCTCCTGGATTTTAATGCCTGTTTCCTTCCTCACATTAGGGAAGTTCTCTGCTATAATTTGCTCCAATATACCTTCTGCCCCTCTCTCTCTCTCTTCTTCTTCTGGGATCCCAATTATTCTAATGTTGTTTCGTCTTATCATATCACTTATCTCTCGAATTCTGCCCTCATGATCCTGTAGTTGTTTCTCTCTCTTTTTCTCAGCCTCTTTATTTTCCATCATTTGGTCTTCTATATCGCTGATTCTCTCTTCTGCCTCATTTATCCTAGCATTTAGTGCCCCCATTTTTGATTGCACCTCATCAATAGCCTTTTTGATTTCGATTTGGTTAGATTTTAGTTCTTTTATTTCTCCAGAAAGGGTTTCTCTAATAACTTCCACGCTTTTTTCAAGCCCAGCTAGTATCTTTAAAGTCATGATTCTGAACTCTAGGTCCGACATCGTACTAATGTCCGTATTGAGTAGGTCCCTGGCTGACGGTACTACCTCTTGTTCTTTTTGCTGAGGTGATTTCTTTCGTCTTGTCATTTTGTCCAGAGGAGAATAGATGAATGAGAGAACAAAATGCTAACAGGTTTACAACGTCCCCAGCAAATATACTGTATACAAATCAGAAAAGACCTGAAACCAGGGGAAAAGAAAGGGAAAGAAAGAAAAAAGAAAGAGAAAAAGAAAAAAAAAGAAAAAAAAGATAAAAACAAAAACAAAACAATACAAAAAAGGCAGAATATGATCAAATATGATCAGGCTAGTGCATAGATCAGTGCCACACACTAGATTTTGGGCGTATTTTGGTCTGTTAGAAAAAAGTGCCTCCTAAAATTTTAAAGGAAGAAAGACATATATGTACAAAATAAGGGTTGATACAATGAAGGGATGGAAGATGTCTGTAAAGATGAAAAGTATAAAAGATCTTATAAAAGGACTTGGTAAGTTAAGTTGTTTGAAAAAAGAAAGAAGATTTAAGAAAAAAAAAAAAAAGGAAAAAGGGAGAGAATGTGATCAGGCAGGAGACTAGAACAAAGCCATACACTAGTGATTTAGGGTATATTTTGATCTGTTAGAAGAAACTGTACCTCAAAATTTTAAAGAGAGAACAACTTATATATATATGCCAAAAATAAGGGTAACTAGTATGAAGGGATAAAATATGACTTTAAAAATGAAAAATAAAAAATGTTTTTTTTTTTTTTTTTTTTTTTTTTTTAAAAAGGGATTTATAAGATGTTGGTTGAAAAAGGGAAAAATAAAAATAAAAAAACAGTCAACAAAAATTAACTTTGATGAAATAATGAATCATGGTAAAAAAAAAAAAAAAAAAAAGCCATGAATCTATGTGCAGTATTCCCCTAGCGCTGGAGTTCTCCTATTCTCCTTGATCGATCAACTTGGTCTTGGCTTGCTGGCTGTTTGTGCTGATCTTCTGGGGGGAGGGGTCTGTTGCTGTGGTTTCCAAATGTCTTTGCCGGAGGCAGAATTGCCCCGCCCTTGTCGGTCCCGGCTAGGGAAGCTGCTCCGGTTTGCTCTCAGGAGCTTTTGTTCCCTGCAAGCTCTCGGTACAGCTTTGGAGGACCAGGGCAGAAATGGTGGCCTCCCAATCTCCACTCGGAGGAGCTGAGAACTCGGGGCCCTGCTCCTCAGTGCGCCCTCAGAGAAAAGCAGTCACTCCCGTCTCCCTGGTCTCAGGCCGCACTCCGTGCTCACCTGGCCTGTGACCGAGCGTTGCTATCTCTGGCACCCGACCCCGCACGGAGTCTCCAAACCCAGCAGATCCCTGCAGTGCGTTCCCGCACCGCTCCTCCCCGGGAAGGAAGGGGAGTCTCCCCGGATCTGCCGCTTGTTGGGTCCCTGCTGGAGGAGCAGTGGCCCGACTGTGCCATGGATCACAGTTTATGGCCACCCCGAGCTGAGAGCCCGCGCCTCTTCTCCGTATCTGCAGCCGGCTTCCCTGCTCTGATACCTGGGAGCTCTGCCGCACTCAGGCACCCCCGGTCTCTCTGTGACCCCAAGGGTCCTGAGACCACACTGTCCCGGGAGGATTCCACCCCCCGCTTAGCCACTGCAGCGACGTCCCTCTGCCGAGCCAACTTCTAAAAGGTCCGATTTTGTGCTCCGCGGCTCTATCACTTGCCAGAAGCGGCCGGCGGAGGCCCCTCCCCCGCCGTCTATCCTCCCGAATATCGCCTCGGATTCACTTCTCCGCACGCCCTACCTTCCAGTAAGTGGTCGCTTCTCTGTTCAGAGAGTTGTTGCTACTCTCCTGTTCGATCTCCTGTTGAGTTCGTAGGTGTTCAGAATGGTTTGATCCCTATTCAGCTGGATTCCTGAGACCAGACGAAATCTAGGTCTCCTACTCCTCCGCCATCTTGCTCCGCCTCCCATGTTGTATACTTTAATATGTACAATTTTTATTTGTTCATCATATCTTAATAAAACTGGAAAAATTAAGACATGTGAAGCTCTGAATTTGACTCTGATACAGCTTTAACTATATATCATAAGTTTTTCTAATTTGTAGTCTTGCTGTGATTTTCCAATATTCCATAATTATAGTTAGTCCTCTTTTCCCCTTTGGTAGTAGAATTATTTAGTAAAGTGCTTTTGTTTTTAAATTTTTAACTGATTTTAATGTGATGTTTTAAGATTACACTGTGTAGTTATATTGCTTTGCTACAGAAATGTTCCTTCTAAATTTTCTGCCGTGGGGAATTTAATGAAGGCTTTCTTATAGTTAGTCATAATCAACTTTTGAAAATTCTCCAGAGCTCTTATGCTCTGGTCAGTCTTACATATTTCTAAAAATCATTAATACATTTATTTTGTACATAATGATTCATCCCATACATTATGCATATCACCCTTTATCATTAAATATTGACTGTCTTTCCCATTACTTCCTGTCTTGAATTTCACTTTTTTGATATTACAACCTCTGCTTTCTTTTTGTTAGTTTCTTTAGTCATTTTGTTTAAAAGAAACCTCTTACAGGACATACATAGTTGAACTTTTTGAGATAGCTTTTAACCTATTTATTTTACTGCAATAACTCTATATTTACCTTATTTTTGTCATAACTTTTTCTGATGTTATAAAAATGCTTCTTTTGTTTTTTTTATTGTGCACCATATGAATTGTGTTTTCATTCATTTTTACCCTCCAAATCTTTTGATTTTCTAAGCCACACTTTAAGCTATTTTGTTTTAATTGTTAATTTAAAGAGTTGACAGTATCTGTTAGCTCTCTCTCGACCAGAAAGGACATTAACAATATTGATATAATCTGGTTTTTTCCTCCCACCTTCTCATTCTGTGGTGATTTTTGGCATTATCCAGGATTTATTTTGTGTGGTTCGTTATTATCTGTTTACCTTATACTTATTCTCCTTAAAGTAATAACTAGGACTTTCATTCTGTTTTATAATCACCTTATGAGATAATTAGCCTAAATTCTATTCTTTCATCATTTTAATATTCATTGACTTTTTTTCTCTTTTGAACAGTGCAGTTTTCCCATTACTGAGTTTTGCACTTTGAAATATCCCTCAGTCATTTGAAATGTCTCTTGGAGTAGTGTTTGAAGAAGAGTACAGGAGTCATTTACTTACCAAGTACTTTATATCTGAGGCTCTTTCTGTTAGCATCACACAAAAATGCCAACTTTATGTAGAATGGAAAAGGGGCTAAGAAAGTCATTCTGGCCAAACAGCTAGATTACTTTACTCTCACTAGCATCTTTTCTAACATCTTTAAACTATGTTTAATTATTTTCTATTAACTAACCATATGTATCCTTGGAGTATTGAGTGTCATATCTTTATTGCTGCTGTGTAAGTAGTCCTTCTGAACCCTGTCTTAAATTTTTCTGACTCAAGCTCCAAGAAGTGTTCTTAATTCTAATAATATGAAATTTGGCAAATATGTCCATGACCTTTATTAATAATATTCACACTTTATAGAGTTCAATCAGGATGACAGTTAACTTTTGCTTTTTAAGATGAAGACTCCTAATATTCTTTACACTTATATCCATCATTTATTTTAATCTTTTTTTCTAATATTAATTATTTCTTCTTGATTCACCTTAAGCTCACACCAAATTCAAGGTGATAAAAATATAAGGCTATAACAAAAGTTTTTATTTTTGTCTTTAATGAGTTTCTTATAGAAAGGCAAAGTATTTTGGCCCTTTGGCCATAGATAACATTGAGATATGTACATTTGGGAATTGTTCGTGATGGCTCATTATGAAGACTCCTTTATTTTATACATATTGATTGAGTTTATAAGTTCAAAGCCCATCCATCTGCCCTTTTCCTATCAATTTGTAAGATTCACAGAATTCATTTCATTCATAAATACATCATCATCCACTTAAATCTCCTAGAGCACATTCTCATTGGTCTGACTCTTCAGTATTAAAAACTATGTCAGTCAAAATAGCAAATGAAACTACACACTTACTCCAAAGGAACTGAGAGCTACAAAGAGAAAAAATATAACTGATGTTCCATATATTGGAAAGTCTTATACAATTTTGGATTCTTGGAGAGAAAAATTCATATGAGTAAGCCTATAAAAGTTGAAACATGCTGGCTGTTTTGTTATCCTAATAAAAAGTTTTATGTTAGAGTTCACATTAGAGTCATTAAACTGGGAGATTAGGGAACTAGCACATTTTTCCTTAAGCAAAATCTACTTATGGCCCTACTTTTTACACATTTATGGAAAGTTTTTCTTGTCTTGTAAATTTAGCAGCCTAAGCAATTTAATTCTGTCTCCCTTTTAACTCAGTTGTTTAAAGATGCTATTTTATTTACACTTGCAACAATTATATGTAGATACAAGAAATATTTTGCTATCAAAATTAGTTGTCACTTGAAAGTATTTCTTATTGCTAAATTTTAAGGATTTCAGGGTTGCATTTTTGTTACGGTTTTTATTTTGAAGAATTATCAATAGTGTCCAGAAGATTAAACCAGATCTAAGACATCATCTAATAGACCATAATGTTATCTTAAAATTTTTACTTAATAAGATAGACTATAATGTCTTCAGAGAATACATTAAAGACACATGGATGTACTTTTAAGTTCCCTCTGTGGGTTATAATTATCTTGCTCGGTGTGTGGCATAACATCAGTGTGGCCTGTCTAGTGCATAGCAGCGGAAATTTGTGGCAAAAGAAAATAATAAGAAGACCTGGGACTATTCTATCCTCCTTTAAAGGCCACAAACTATGGGCTTTGAGGGATACCTTCAATAAAATTGGTAAATTATTACTTCAGTCATTATAGTATTGCTTGGTAATTCAGGAAAAAGAACACCAATGTCCAAACTGACTTTGATCTAAACTATTTCTCTTAGCTGATCACCCTTTACAAGAAAACTTTCTCAGTTGAACACCATTGTAAGAGTTTATCTGTCTTGTCCTGAAAATTCTATGTGCTCTATTATTTGAGTTTGGCACAACTTTCTAAATTTACCCAGCTTTTGATTAGAAACTTGAACAAGAGGGGTCATATCTCCCAGTGATAAAAGAATGGATTGTTTCATAACTGCCTTACCATACAGAGAAAATAATGATGTATATATGACTTATAGCACCCATAAGGCATATTTCAGATAGAATAAAGACCTAATATAAAAAATAAAATTACAGAGCTATAAATTATAGAAACATATTTTTGTAACCTGAGAGATGGGAAGAACTTCTTTTAAGGAAACTAATATGATGGGGATGGGGGCAGAGCAAGATGGCGGAGGAGTAGGAGACCTGGATTTCATCTGGTCTCAGGAATTCAGCTGGATAGGGATCAAACAATTCTGAACACCTACGAACTCAACAGGAGATTGAAGAAAAGAATAGCAACTCTCTGAACAGAAAAGTAACCAGTTTCCGGAAGGTAGGATGTGCGGAGAAGTGAATCCGAGGTAATATTTGGGAGGATAGACAGCGGGGGAGGGGGCCTCCGTTGGCTGCTTCTGGCAAGTGATAGAGCCGTGGAGCACAAAATCAGAACTTTTAGAAGTCGGCTCCGCGGAGGGACGTTGCTCCAGTGGCTAAGCTGGGGGTGGAACCCTCGCAGGACAGTGTGGTCTCAGGACCCTCGGGGTCACAGAAAAACGGGGGGTGCCTGAGTACGGCGGAGCTCCCAGGTATCAGAGCGGGGAAGATGGCTGCCAAGATGGAACCGAGGCGCGGGCTCTCAGCTCGGGGTTGCTATAAACTGATCGGTGACAATCGGGCCACTGCTCCTCCAGCAGGGACCCAACAAGCGGCAGGGCCGGGAGACGCCCCTTCCTCCCCCGGGAGGAGTGGTGCGGGAGCGCACCGCAGGGATCTGCTGGGTTTGGAGACTCCACACGGGGTCGGGTGCCAGATATAGAAACGCTCGGTCACAGGCCGGGTGAGCACGGAGTGCGGCCGAGGACCCGGGAGACTGGAGTGACTGCTTTTCTCTGGGGGCGCACTGAGGAGTGGGGCCCCGAGTTCTCAGCTCCTCTGGACGGAGATTGGGAGGCCGCCATTTTTACTGTCATCCTCCAACGCTGTACGGAAAGCTTGCAGGGAACAAAACCTCCTGAGACCAAACCTGAGCAGATTGCTTAGCCTGGACCGGCAAGGGCGGGGCAATTCCGCCTCCAGCAAAGGCATTTGGGAACCACGGCAACACGCCCCTCCCCCAGAAGATCAGGACGAATAGCCAGCAAGCCAAGACCAAGTTTACCGATCAAGGAGAACGGCAGAACTCCAGCGCTAGGGGAATACTGCACATAGAATTCATGGCTTTTTTACCACAATTCATTAGTCTTTCAAAGTTAATTTTTTTTAATTTTTTTTAATTTTTCTTTTTCCCTTTTTCAACCAACATCTTATCAATCCCTCTTTTTAAAAAAGCATTTTTATTTTTCATTTTTAGAGTCATATTTTATCCCTTCATAGTAGTTACCCTTATTTTTGGCAGATATATATATATAAGTTGTTCTCTTTTTAAAATTTTGAGATACAGTTTCTTCTAACATATCAAAATATACCCTAAATCTCTAGTGTATGGCTTTGTTCTAGTCTCCTGCCTGATCACATTCTCTCCTTCCCTTTTTTTCTTTCCTTTTTTTAAATCCTCTTCTTTCTTTTTTCAAACATCTTTGTATCAATTTCTTTTTTAAAATTTTTTATAATTTTCATCTTTACAGTCATATTCCATCCCTTTATCGTATCAACCCTTATTTTGTACATATATAAGTCTTTCTTTCTTTAAAATTTTAGGAGGCACTTTCTTCTAACAGACTACAATATGCCCAAAAATCTAGTGTGTGGCACTGATCTATGCACTAGCCTGATCATATTTGATCATATTCTGTTTTTTTTTGTTTTGTTCTGTTTTTGTTTGTTTTTATCTTTTTTTTTCCTCTTTCTTTTTTCTTTCCCTTCCTTTTCCCCTGGTTTCAGGTCTTTTCTGATTTGATTAGAGTATATTTTCTGGGGATGTTGTTAACCTGTTAGCACTTTGTTCTCTCATTCATCTATTCTCCTTTGGACAAAAATGACAAGACGAAAAAAATCACCTCAGCAAAAAGAACAAGAGTTAGTACCCTCTGCCAGGGACCTACTCAATACGGACATTAGTGCGATGTCAGACCTAGAGTTCAGAATCATGACTTTAAAGATACTAGCTGGGTTTGAAAAAAACATGGAAATTATTAGAGAAATGCTTTCTGGACAAATAAAAGAACTAAAATCTAACCAAGATGAAATCAAAAAGGCTATTAATGAGGTGCAATCAAAAATGGGGGCACTAACTGCTAGGATAAATGAGGCAGAAGAGAGAATCAGCGATATAGAAGACCAAATGATGGAAAATAAAGAAGCTGAGAAAAAGAGAGATAAACAACTACTGGATCACGAGCGCAGAATTCGAGAGATAAGCGATACAATAAGATGAAACAACATTAGAATAATTGGGATCCCAGAAGAAGAAGAAAGAGAGAGAGGGGCAGAAGGTATATTGGAGCAAATTATAGCAGAGAACTTCCCTAATGTGGGGAAGGAAACAGGCATCAAAATCCAGGAGGCACAGAGAACCCCTCTCAAAATCAATAATAATAGGTCAACACCCCGACATCTAATAGTAAAACTTACGAGTCTCAGAGACAAAGAGAAAATCCTGAAAGCAGCTTGGGAGAAGAGATATGTAACCTATAATGATAGAAACATTAGATTGGCAATAGACCTATCCACAGAGACCTGGCAGGCCAGAAAGGACTGGCATGATATCTTCAGAGCACTAAATGACATAAACATGCAGCCAAGAATACTATATCCAGCTAGGCTGTCATTGAAAATAAAAGGAGAGATAAAAAGCTTCCAGGACAAACAAAAACTCAAGGAATTGGCAAACACGAAACCAGCCCTACAAGAAATATAGAAAGGGGTCCTCTAAACAAAGAGAGAGCCAAAAAGCAGCATAGACCAGAAAGGAATACAGACAATATACAGTAACAGTCACTTTACAGGCAATAAAATGGCACTAAATTCCTATCTTTCAATAGTTACCGTGAATGTAAGTGGGCTAAATGCCCCAATCAAAAGACGCAGGCTCTCAGATTGGATTAAAAAATGAGACCCATCAATATGCTGTCTGCAAGAGACTCATTTTAGACCCAAAGACACCCCCACATTGAAAGTGAAGGGGTGGAAAACCATTTACCATGCTAATGAACACCAAAAGAAAGCTGGGGTGGCAATCCTTATATAAGACAAATTAGATTTTAAAACAAAGACTGTAATAAGAGATGAAGAAGGACACTATATCCTACTAAGGGTCTATCCAACAAGAAGATCTAACAATTGTAAATATCTATGCCCCTAACATGGAAGCAGCCAATTATATAAGGCAATTAATAACAAAAGCAAAGAACCACATCGACAACAATACAATAATAGTGGGGGACTTTAACACCCTCCTGACTGAAACGGACAGATCATCTAAGCAAAAGATCAACAAGGAAATAAAGACTTTATATGACACACTGGACCAAATGGACTTCACAGACATATTCAGAACATTCCATCCCAAGGCAACGGAATACACATTCTTCTCTAGTGCCCATGGAACATTCTCCAGAATAGATCACATCCTAGGTCACAAATCAGGTCTCAACCAGTACCAAAAGATTGGGATCATTCCCTGCATATTTTCAGACCACAATGCTTTGAAACTAGAACTCAATCACAAGAGGAAAGTCGGGAAGAACTCAAATACATGGAGGCTAAAGAGCATCTTACTAAAGAATGAATGGGTCAACCAAGAAATTAAAGAAGAATTTAAAAAATTCATGGAAACCAATGAAAATGAAAACACAACTGTTCAAAATCTTTGGGATACAGCAAAGGCAGTCCTGAGAGGAAAGTATATAGCAATACAAGCCTTTCTCAAGAAACAAGAAAGGTCTCAAAGACACAACCTAACCGTCCACCTAAAGGAGCTGGAGAAAGAACAGCAAATAAAGCCTAAACCCAGCAGGAGAAGAGAAATAATAAAGATCAGAGCAGAAATCAATGAAATAGAAACCAAAAGAACAGTAGAACAGATCAACGAAACTAGGAGCTGGTTCTTTGAAAGAATTAACAAGATTGATAAACCCCTGGCCAGACTTATCAAAAAGAAAAGAGAAATGACCCAAATCAACAAAATCATGAATGAAAGAGGAGAGATCACAACCAACCCCAAAGAAATACAATTATAAGAACATATTATGAGCAACTCTATGCCAGCAAATTAGATAACCTGGAAGAAATGGGTGCATTCCTAGAGATGTATCAACTACCTAAATTGAACCAGGAAGAAATAGAAAACCTGAACAGACCTATAACCACTAAGAAAATTGAAGCAGTCATCAAAAATCTCCCAACAAACAAAAGCCCAGGGCCAGATGGCTTCCCAGGGGAATTTTACCAAACATTTAAAGAAGAATTAATACCTATTCTCCTGAAACTTTTCCAAAAAATAGAAATGGAAGGAAAACTTCCAAACTCATTTTATGAGGCCACCATTACCTTGATCCCAAAACCATCAAAGACTCCATCAAAAAGGAGAATTACAGACCAATATCCTTGATGAACATGGATGCAAAAATTCTCACCAAAATACTAGCCAATAGGATCCAACAGTACATTAAAAGAATTATTCACCATGACCAAGTGGGATTTATCCCTGGGCTGCAAGGTTGGTTCAACATCCACAAATCAAACAACGTGATATAATATATTAGCAAAAGAAAAAACAAGAATCATATGATCCTCTCAATAGATGCAGAAAAAGCATTTGACAAAGTACAGCATCCTGTCTTGATCAAAACTCTTCAGAGTACAGGGATAGAGGGTACCTACCTCCATATCATAAAAGCCATCTATGAAAAACCTACAGCGAATATAATTCTCAATGGGGAAAAACTGAGAGCTTTCCCCCTAAGGTGAGGAATGCGGCAGGGATGTCCACTATCACCACTGCTATTCAACATAATATTAGAAGTCCTAGCCACAGCAATCAGACAACAAAAAGAAATCAAAGGCATCCAAATCGGCAAGGAGGAAGTCAAACTCACTCTTTGAAGATGATATGATACTGTATGTGGAAAACCCAAAAGACTCCACCCCAAAACTGCTAGAACTCATACAGCAATTCAGTAAAGTAGCAGGATATAAAATCAATGCACAGAAATCAGTGGCATTCCTATACACCAACAACAAGACAGAAGAGAGACAAATCAAGGAGTCGATCCCATTTACAACTGCACCCAAAACCATAAGATACCTAGGGATAAATTTAACCAAAGAGGCAAAGGATCTGTACTCAGAAAACTATAAAATACTCATGAAAGAAATTGAAGAAGACACAAAGAAATGGAAAAACATTCCATGCTCATGGATTGGAAGAACAAACATTGTGAAGATGTCAGTGCTACCTAGAGCAATCTACACATTCAATGCAATCCCCATCAAAATACCATCCACTTTTTTCAAAGAAATGGAACAAATAATCCTAAAATTTGTATGGAACCAGAAAAGACCCTGAAGAGCCAGGGGAATGTTGAAAAAGAAAAGCAAAGCTGGCGGCATCACAATTCTGGACTTCCAGCTCTATTACAAAGCTGTCATCATCAGGACAGTATGGTACTGGCAGAAAAACAGACACATAGATCAATGGAACAGAATAGAGAACCCAGAAATGGACCCTCAACTCTATGGTCAACTTATCTTGGACAAAGCAGGAAAGAATGTCCAATGGAAAAAAGACAGTCTCTTGAACAAATTGTGTTGGGAAAATTGGATAGCCATATGCAGAAGAATGAAACTGGACCATTTCCTTACATCACACACAAAAATAGACTCAAAATGGATGAAAGACCTAGATGTGAGACAGGAATCCTTTAAAATCCTAGAGGAGAACACAGGCAGCAACCTCTTCGACCTCAGCCGCAGCAACTTCTTCCTAGAAACATCGCCAAAGGCAAGGGAAGCAAGGGCAAAAATGAACTATTGGGACTTCATCAAGATAAAAACCCTTGCACAGCAAAAGAAACAGTCCACAAAACCAAAAGACAACTGACAGAATGGCAGAAAATATTTGCAAATGACATATCAGATAAAGGGCTAGTATCCAAAATCTATAAAGAACTTATCAAACTCAACACCCAAAGAATAAACAATCCAATCAAGAAATGGGCAGAAGACATGAGCAGACATTTTTCCAAAGAAGACATCGAAATGGCCAACAGACACATGAAAAAGTGCTCAATATCGCTCAGCATCAGGGAAATCCAAATCAAAACCTCAATGAGATACCACCTCACACCAGTCAGAATGGCTAAAATTAACAAGTCGGGAAATGACAGATGTTGGTGGGGATGCGGAGAAAGGGGAACCCTCCTACACTGTTGGTGGGAATGCAAGCTGGTGCAACCCCTCTGGAAAACAGTATGGAGGTTCCTCAAACAGTTGAAATTAGAGCTACCATCCGATCCAGCAATTGCACTCCTGGGTATTTACCCCAAATATTCAAATGTAGGATCCAAAGGGGTATGTGCACCCCAATGTTTATAGCAGCAATGTCCACAATAGCCAAACTGTGGAAAGAGCCAAGATGTCCAATGACAGATGAATGGTTAAAGAAGAGGTGGTATATATACACAATGGAATATTATGCAGCCATCAAAAGGAATGAGATCTTGCCATTTGCAACGACGCGGATGGAACTGGAGGGTGTTACGCTGAGTGAAATAAGTCAATCAGAGAAAGACATGTATCATATGACCTCACTGATATGAGGAATTCTTAATCTCAGGAAACAAACTGAGGGTTGCTGGAGTGGTGGACGGTGGGAGGGAGGGGATGGCTGGGTGATGGACACTGGGGAGAGTATGTGCTATGGTGAGCGCTGTGAATTGTACAAGACTGTTGAATCACAGATCTGTACCTCTGAAACAAATAATGCAATATATGTTTAGAAAAAAAAAAGAAGAAGATAGCAGGAGGGGAAGAATGAAGGGGGAAATCGGAGGGGGAGACGAACCATGAGAGACGATGGACTCTGAAAAACAATCTGAGGGTTCTAGAGGGGAGGGGGGTAGGGGGATTTGTTAGCCTGGTGATGGGTATTAAAGAGGGCACGTTCTGCGTGGAATACCGGGTATTATGCACAAACAATGAATCATGGAACACTACATTAAAAACTAATGATGTAATGTGTGGGGATTAACATAAGGAAACTAATATGATAAAGTAGAGTATTAATGGTTTTGATTACATACGTATTAAGTTTCTATTCAGAAATGACACCATAACAAAACAGAAAAATAGATTGGAAAAGTACATTGAATATCAAAAACTAATTAGGAGCCAAGACAATTTTATGGGGAAAAAATAGTCTTTTCAACAAATGGTGCTGGCACAGTTGAATATCCATAGACAAAAGAATGAAGTTGGACTGCTTACTTAGACCATACTCAGAAATAAAATAGATCATAGATCTAAATGTAAGCGCTAAAACTATAAAACCCTATGAAGAAAATAATGGAGTCAGTCTTCACAATTTTAGGTTAAGCAACAGCTTCTTAGATATGAAAACAAACAAACAAGAAACGAGAAAAAAGAAAAATAGATAAAATGGACTTTATAAAATTAAAACCTTTTTTCTTCTTTTTTTATTATGTTATGTTAATCACCATACATCATTAATTTTTGATGTAGTGTTCCATGATTCACATTGTTTGCGTATAACACCAGTGCTCCATTCAGTACGTTCCCTCTTTAATATCCATCACCAGGCTAACTAAAATTAAAAACTTTTGTTCTTCAAAAAAACATCATCAAGTAAGTGAAAACACAATCCCTAGAATGGGAGAAAATATTTGCAAATCATATATCCAATAAGGAACTTATATATAGAATATATAAAGAATACTTACAACTCAACAATAAAAGATAAATAATCCAATTTCGAAGTGGACAAAGAATTTTAATAGGCAATTTTTAAAAAAGATTTCTTTATTTATTTGAGAGAGAGAGTGTGTGAGCAGGAGGGAGGGGCACAGGGAGAGGGAAAGAGAGTCCCAAGTGGACTCCACACTGAGCGTGGAACATGAGGTGGAACTCGATCTCACAACCCTGAGATCATGACCTGAGCCAAAATCAAGTGGCAGATGCTTAACCAACTGAGCCACCCAGGCACCCCTAATAGGCAATTTGAATTGGCATTTCTACAAAGGAAAAAACTAGCAAGTCAAAACTACAATGAGATACTACTTCACACCCACAAAGACAGCTATAATAAAAATAAAGATAATAACAAGTGTAAGCAGGGATGTGGACAAATTACAGCCCTCATACCTTGCTGGTGGGAATGTAAAGATTCACCACACACATACAAGCAAACACACAAAAGAAAGAAAGAACAAAATACTAACAATGTGAAATGATGAATATATTAATTAACTTGATTGTAGCAATCATTTCAAAATGTATACATGTATCAAAATATTAATCATTATACCATAATGAGCATTTCATGATGTATATATTGTTGAATCACTACTCAGATTTTGACAATTAAGTCCCATCACTACTCAGATTTTGACAATTAAGTTTTTAATTTTTGAATCACTAATTACCAGTCAAAAGTATGTGAACTATATTTCAGTTAAAAAACATTAAGTTGTACACCTTAAAAATCAGTAATTTTTAGTTGTCAATTTTATCTCAGTAAAGCTGAAAAAAAAAAAAGAATTCATCTTCCCAGTTCTCCTTGGGACTCCCTTCACCTGATGATCTTTCTCACTACGATCTTCCTTCTCTTCCTACCCATTAACAGGAGACATTTCCAAATGCTTTGCCCTTAGTCATGTTCTCTTGCTCTTGATGTCTACATTCAGGTAAATAACTTCAGACATTACCTCAATATGACTGATTTCCTGCAATGTAGACCAGAATTTCCAAAATATCACCTTGTGAATGTTCCAGAACAAGCAGCATCTCAAACTGAACATGCCTCAAATTGAATTACCTTCCTTTAAAGACATCCACTTCCTATTATATATTTCATTTCAATAAGACTGTTCTGGCCACTTCATCTAGCAGCCTTCGCTAAGACATTCCTAGCATGCTCAATAGCCAACAAGTCATTTTTACTACATGTCCTCAGTCCTCAGAGCCTTCTAGTATCTATCCCTCCCCTCCTCTTCATTCCCACTGCTACTCCCCTAACTTAGATCTCAGATCTGTATTTCCTCTCAAATGAATTGTTCCTATCCCCTCCTAACTTGACCAACAGATAGTAATTCTACTTGGGTATATCTTTGAGCCAAAAATACAAAGTATCTCCCTAGAGAAAAAGTATGATGGTAAAAGCAGGAATCATAATAGGAAAAACCCTAAGGAAAAGGACAGAATTAGGCGAAAGACCTATGAATCCCTTTTTCGGGGAGATTAATTTTTAAGAGTGCTTTTCTGTTCAAATATTGGCGAGTTTTTGCTTTATTTTCATGGGCATGTCATTCTCTCACACACTGATTCCTAACACGTATCAAGTCTATTTTGAATGCTCTGCTTCAAAATAGTCTTAACTCCTCACTATCTTGATTAACTTTGAATAATAGTTTCCTAAAGGAATTTTTCTGGCTTTCATTTCTTACCTGTCATTCAAAGTTTAAAAACCTCATTCTTTAAAGAATAGATATTACTTTTCACCTATTAGATTGGCAAAAAAAAAAAAAAAGACCAATATAATGCAAGTATGAGGGAAAGAGCTCCACCTCCAATAGGACTGTAAATAAGGGCAGCTTACCAGAGATGAATTTGGTAAATACAGTAATGCTTTTTAAATATGCATACAATTTGACCCCGGGATTCCACTTTAGAACTGTGTCCTACAGAATTGTTGGCATAGGAAAGCAAAGGAAGAATGTTCTTTGCAGCCTTCTTCATAGGTGGAGAAATTTGAAAACCCACTTAAGTGGCCATCAGTTTGAGAATATTTAAATTATGGGATGTCCATATTATGTAATATTATTTACATTTTTAAATGATGAAAAAGATCTACATACACTGGTATAAAAGTATACCCATGAAAAATAAATTTATAAAATAATTTCATTTTTTGTGAAACAAAAATATATGCAAATTGAGTGTGCATGTGTTATGTTTATGTGGTATAAATATTGCATAATTGTGTATGTGTATTGCTTAAAATTTTTAAAAAGGGGTATGTATTACCAACGCTACCTCTCATAGTGTTTCCAGCTTATTCTTGCTCCCCTTTCTCTGAATTCCTATGGCATGTCCCAAGCCTGTCACATGTATCTTATCCACACAAACAACTGTAAGCTTGTTGAGCTAAACTGAGTTTTATGTATATCTTACATTTCCTACATTGCTTATATAGGTACTAAAAAATACTTGCTGAGTTGGGTTAAATACTTAACCTCTGTGACATTAGAAATAAGTATTTTAAAAATATGCTCCAAAATATATAAGTTTATGCTTGACTCAGTTTAGAACTGATGGCTTAGTTAGACCCTTTGGTTGGATTTGATAATCCACTAACTTACAAAAAAATTAATTGCTAAGGAAGGGAACTAATTACCAATCAGTCAAAAATTAGACCTGTATTTGATATTCTGCAAGACAGCATAAATCTTTCTACTCACTGAATAATAATTTGGTTCTGTTCAAGAGCCTGATAATTAAGAACAAAAAGAAAGTGCACCTTGTGGGCCTGTAGGGGAGGGGAAGAGTCCATATTCTGATAAAGTAGTGCCAAGGGAAATTTGCTACCAGGAATGATATTTAGTAAGACGACAAAACTCAAAAGCTTATTTCTATCTGAGGAAATAGAGTATTGGGCAATATATGTTTTCCTGGGGGAAAATATGGCACTGGAATTCTCCAGTATTACCAATGGTTCTGTCTCCTTATATTAAGTTCCAAAAGTTTCCCAGAGCAAATATAGCAAGTAACATTTATAAAAAAGAATGTTAGTATTGTTGTAAGCATTTTCACAACTTAACATTTTAATAAATATTTTATAATTACCTAAGTGTGTATTTCTCATAAAATTCCTACAAATAAATAAGTACTGTACATTTATATTGTATATGTGATATCTATAATACTCATACACACATTTTCAAGTAAGGATTGGAGAGGTTAACTGGTTGTTCAAAGTGACTCAGCTGTAGGTTTCAGTACTACCTTCTAGCCTGAACTAGTATAATTCTGAGTCCTTTCCAGCTTCCCTCTTATTCCACTGTCTGATACAACATACTAGTGAACTCTATGAAGAAAGGAAAATTAAGTGCCAGGATATTTCAAATAAGAAGTCCCATCACTACTCAGATTTTGACAATTAAGTAAATACAGCATGTGAAGGTTCATGTAGAAACCTTGCTGTTAACTCTGACTCAGCATCATCAGCAATTGTGACCAGTATACAATATGGACAGCTGTTACTCAGCTGCGTCTGCAGACCATGGATGCTTCAGACAGCCTCTGGAAAAGTTGCTAATTGCTTTTCCTAGTTTGTGCTATGATTTCATGTCCTCTACTTTTACAGGAAAGCTAGGCAAAAATCAACAATGTGACATTGCTTCACCTTTTTATAAGACTGTCATTGATAGCTTGGCATGGTGGCTCTCAGCTCAGACGACTACTTGGGTTTGAATCCTAACTCTGCCACTTACTGTATAACCTTGGGTGAATTGCCTCATCTTTCTGAGCCTGTTTATTTAGCTATAAAGTGAGGATCACAATACTACTGATCTCATAGGAGTAACTGAGGTCATATGTGTATGGTGTTTATTTCAGCAGCTGGCTCATAGTAAGGTCTCAATATCAAATCACTCACATTTTATTAAAATTTGTTTTAGAAATTATTGTCAGGAAATAGTCATGTTGCTCCCTTACACCCCAACCTCCAAAGAACTGGGTCGTGACTCTTCCATCTTTACAAAGAAAGCTAAGTCACCGGGGGTAGTGATCCTTAAATGGGAGGCAATATCTGGAGACACTTTGGCTGTCACGGGGGGGAGGGAGGGAGCTATCACAGGCATCTAGTGGTTAGAAGCATCCAACAATTCACAGGACAACCCTCTACATCATAATATTGTTCAATCCAGAATGTCAAAATGAGGTTGAAAAAATGCCTGACTGAGGGTAGCTCTCTCCTTGCCAGGGCTACAGAGAAACTCACAACCAAACTCCCACTCTCTCATCATTCTACCATTTCTTACATTGTTCAGATATCTTATTTGTATATTATAATCTTACCTTTTTTTGCCATAAAAATGCTTCAAATTATTTTTGGTAAGTACTGAGTTACATGTAAATTCAATAAATTGAATTTAAAATGTCTAGGTGAATCCTTCAACCCCATGTGCCATCTTTCCTGATGAGTATGTCAGTCAATGTCCATTCAGTTATTCTTATACTTTTAGAACTCACTGCTAAATTTTAAGTAGCACTCAGAACAGTGTCATGAACAGATAAATGATGTTTATGATGATTATGATGACCTTTCAGCATCTGAAATATTAAAAGGAGTCACAAAACAGAATGCTGGCAATCAATCAATACATGTACAAGCATTTATTGAGCTCCTGTGCTAGATGCTTTAAGGGAAGAGAAGTATGTCTTATACTACTTTTATATCCCTTGAGGAGGGCTCACTCAAGTTCAAAAGAGAAAAAGAGTGATACTTTACAACATGAAATACACATAATACTATGTATCTGTAAGTGCTAGGTTATACAAAACAGTTAAGTTTTAGTGGATTTTTCATATGGTAATTAGATACAATAATTTTAAAAAATTATTATTAGAGGGTTTTTTTTTTACAATTAAGTAATGTAATCATATGATGGAGTCATTGAAAATATAGGTAGCCCCACTTTTTTACCCATTATGTTACCCCAAATTAAATAATTTTACAATGTCCCCAGCAAATATACTGTATACAAATCAGAAAAGACCTGAAACCAGGGGAAAAGAAAGGGAAAGAAAGAAAAAAGAAAGAGAAAAAGAAAAAAAAAAAGAAAAAAAAGATAAAAACAAAAACAAAACAATACAAAAAAAGCAGAATATGTGTGTTCAATAAATCCCTAATACATCTAAAGTCCACCCTTTTATTCTCAAGATGGTTTAATTTTCAGATTTTCAATATCTCTGGCATCCATATAGAATGTATAAATTTAAGAGGCAAGAGAACTCTTTCTTGGTTTATCACATTAAATCAATGATATTTTTCAGGCCAGAAATTGAATTGTTTATTCACGACAAACTAGTTTATGCAAACCAACAAACCTTGTCAAGAAAAGAGCAGGTATTCTCCAGGAAGATCACATACAAAAAGTGAAGATGGAAACTAGTTCCCTGGACTTTTTCTTTGGATGCACAAAAGGAATATCTGGCTCTGAGATACTTCAGAATGTAGCTGTGTGTTTTGTGGGGGACACTCAGCATTCTTTACCTTCAGGGTGGCAATTACCTTCACAATTGCATGCACATGGAGAAGAAAATATACTCCAAATTACATTGTGAACTCTGGAGATTAGTGCATCATTTCATGGACAGTTGAACCTGTGTCCCATATAAATGTTTCCATAACAAAAACAAAGAACATCATTATACTGTCTTCTGGATTTCCAAAGAGTTTGCATTAGGGTTTTGCCACCTGACTTCCATTACAGAGAATGGGAGTCAAGGGGCTGAGACCGCAAGCCAGGCTTTGAAAATTTAGGGGGATGTGTCAGTGTCTGGACTTAAACATTCATCTTTGTGCTCTTTGGTGGCAATTGAGTATAAGATGCATTGCCTCCTCCATGCCTTTTGGGAATGGAATTATATACAAACTGTACCTGTGTAGTCAAGTATATATGGCATAACATATGTAAGTATAGAGCACTTTAAGCCTGCAAAAGGAGTTTAAAATGCTTTATAGTTTGAAGTCAACCTCTGAGGTATTGACTCTATAGGAAAATTTGTATGATGACTTCCTGTGTTATTGAAATTGTGAATTAAGGCAGTGTTTCCCATTCTGAGAGCTGTATTGTCAGGGTGAAGAAAATCTCTATTTGATTGAGGTGAGAAGGTTTCTCCTAGTTCTTAGCCACCATCAGTCCCCCTTTGCTTCACTTTTACTTATACTCACTGTGTCCTGCCCCTCGTTTGTATAACACAGAGTTGGGCTTAAGTTCATGGTTTCAGTTCCATTGTGCTCAAAATGCTTGTAATTAAAACATCCAGAGTTTTGGTTATTGTGTGCTCTTTTTCCTGAATCCTTCCTCCTACCTTACCCTCTTCCCTTAACTGAGTTCAGTCTGTTTTCTTTGCACAGAAATTTCAATATGATTCTGACACATAAAAGCATATAAAATGTTCAGTAACAGTGGTGAGAGTGGACATCCTTGACGTTCTGACCACAGAGGAGAAGCTCTCAGTTTTTCCCCATTGTGGATGATGTTAGCTGTGGGTTTTTCATATATGGTCTTTATAATGTTGCGGTATGTTCCCTCTAAACCTACTTTGTTGAGAGATTTTATCATGAATGGATGTTGTACTCTGTCAAATACTTTTTCTACATCTAATGAGGGGATCGTATGGTTCTTATCCTTTCTTTTATTAATGTGGTATATCACGTTGATTGATTTGCAAATATTGAGCCACCCCTGCAATCCAGGAATAAATCCCATTTGATCATAGTGAATGATTTTTTTAATATATTGATGGATTTAGTTTGCTAATATTTTATTGAGAATTTTTGCATCCATGTTCATCAGGGATATTGGCCTGCAATTCTCTTTTTTTAGTGGTGCCTTTATCTGGTTTTGATATCAGGGTAATGCTGGTCTCAGAATGAATTTGAGGTTTTCCTTCCTTTTCAATTTTTTGAAATAGTTTGAGAAGAATAGTTATTAACTCTTCTTTAAATGTTTGCTGGAGTTCATCTGTGAAGCCATCTGACTCTGGACTTTTGTTTTTGAGGAGTTTTTTGATTATTGATTCAGTTTCTTTGCTGGTTATTGGCCTGTTAAAGTTCTCTATTTCTTCCTGTTTCAGTTTTGGTCATTTATATATTTGTAGGAATTTATCCATGTCTTCCAGGTTATCCAATTTGTTGGCATATAGTTTTTCATAATATTCTCTTGTAATTGTTTATATTTCTGTGGTGTAGGTTATTATTTCTCCTCTCTCATTTATGATTTTATTTATTTGGATCCTTTCTCTTTTCTTTTTGATGTCTGGCTATAAATTTATCAATTTTATTTATTTTTTTTCAAAGAAACAGCTCCTGGTTTCTTTGATCTGTTCTATTGTTTTTTTGTTTGGGGTTTTTTTTTTAGTTTCTATATCACTTATTTCTGCTCTAATCTTTATTATTTCCCTCCTTCTGCTGGCTTTAGGCTTCATTTTTTTGTTCTTTTCCTAGCCCCTTTAAATGTAAGGTTAGGTTATTTATTTGATATTTTTCTTGCTTCTTAGGTAGGCCTGTATTGCTATATACTTCCCTTTTAGGACGACTTTTGCTGCATCCCAAATCCTAGAGGAGAACACAGACAGTAACCTCTTTGACATCAGCTGTAACAACTTCTTTTTAGATATGTTTCCTAAGGCAAGGGAAATAAAAACAAAAATAAACTATTGGGACTTCATTAAAATAAAATCCTCGACACAACGAACGAAACAACCAACAAATCTAAAAGACTACCTATGGGGTAGAAGGAGATATTTGCAAATGACATATCTGATAAAGGGTTCGTATCCAAAATATACAAAGAACTTATAAAACTCAACACCCAAAAAAATGAATAATCCTATTAATAATGGGCAGAAGGCATGAATAGACATCTTTCAAAAGAAGACATACAGATGCACAACAGACATGTGAAAAGATGCTCAACATCAGGGAAATGCCAACCAAAACTACCATGAGATATTACCTCATACCTGTCAGAATGGCTAAAATCAACAATACAAGAAACAGCAGGTGTTGGCAAGGATATGGAGAAAGGGGAACCCTCTTGCACTGTTGGTGGGAATACAAACTGGTGCAGCCACTCTGGAAAACAGTATGGAGGTTCCTCAAAATTAAAAATAGAACCACCTTACAATCTAGCAATTGTACTACTAGGTATTTACCCCAAGAATACCAAAATCCTAATTCAAAGGGATACAAGTGCCCCCATGCTTATAGCATCATTATTTACAATAGCCAAATTATGGAAGCAGCCCACATATCCATCGAATGATGAGTGGATAAAGAAGATGTGATATATGTATGCAATGGAATATTACTGAGCCACAAAAAAGAATGAAATCTTTCCATTTGCAATGACATGGATGGATCTAGAGAGTATTATACTAAGCAGAATAAGTTAGTCAGGGAAAGATAAATGCCATCTGATTTCACTCATTGTGGAATTTGAGAAACCAAGCAAATGAGCAATGGGAAAAAGAGAGAAAGAGAAAGGAACCAAGATAGCCAAATTATGGAAAGAGCCTAGGTGTCCATCAACAGATGAATGGATAAAGAAGATGTGTACACATACACACACACACACACACACACACACACACACACACACACACACACAATGGAATATTATGCAGCCATCAAAAAATGAAATCTTGCCATTTGCAATGACATGGATGGAACTAGAAGGTATTATGCTATGAGAAATATGTCAATCAGAGAAAGACAATTATAATATGATCTCACTGATATGTGGAATTTGAGAAACAAGACAGAGGATCATAGGGGAAGGGAGGGAAAAATGAAACAAGACAAAACCAGAGAGAGAGAAAAACCATCTCAGGAAACAAACTGAGGGTTGCTGGAATGGAGTGGGGGTGGGAGGGATGGGGTGGCTGGGTGATGGACATTGGGGAGGGTATGTGCTATGGTGAGTGCTGTGAATTGTGTAAGACTGACGAATCACAGACCTGTACCCCTGAAACAAATAATACATTATATGTTAATAAAAAAATAAAAAATAATTAAAAAAATAAAGAAATATGTTTAAAAAAAAGAAACAGATTCTTAAGTAGAAAGAACAAACTGATGGTTATCAGAGAGGAGGTGGGTGGGGGATGGGTAAAATAGGTAAAGGGGATTAAGAAGTATATTTGCTGTGATGAGCACCAGGTATTGTATGGAAGTGTTCAATCACTGTATTGTACACCTGAAATTAATATTACACTGTATGTTAACTAACTGGAATTGAAATAAAAACTTTTTAAAAAGAAATTAAAATAGAAAAAATAGATTAAATGTTCATTAATGCCTATAAATTCTGACCAGTTTCCTAGAGAGTACACAATTGTAAAACAACAATAAGAAAAATGAAATACAAAGATAAAGAGCCAAAAGCAGAAGTACACACAGGGGCAAAGCCATTATGTCCAGATGCCAAAATCTCCACTGACTAGGATCTCCCATTCCTCCACCAATCTTACTTCCCCATTAATCCCTGGTTATTGGGTGGATGCTCAGACAAGGTCTCAGTTCCTGAGCCTATTGGATACTTGTCATTGAAATGATCTCCATCATATCACTAATGGACTTATCTCTTTTTGTCCAGTTTCACTGCTTGGAATTTGAAATGGGATATTATGATCAGGTTTTAGTAAGATAAAACAATACTCATGGATTTAGTCTAAAGGATCTGAAGAGAGGGTCCCTTAGTCTGGGAATTGCATTATTTGAAATGTTCAAACAGATGTCTAAATGACAAAATACTGACAAATAATATATAATGTTAGGGTCATAAGGAATTCTGTGGAGCCAGCTACTCTTCTGGTACTTGATCAATAGTCAGAACGACCCTAAAACCTCATCCAGCTTTGGAAGACCTGAAGTAACAACCATCAAAGTAGAATGTGTCCCTTTAGGATTTTCTATGTTATGTATCAGTCTACAGTACTACTTCTTAAAACATTGTCCAGAACCCCTGAAAGGCCCTTGTCTTGCTTAAGGCTGGAGGTGCAGGGGTTGGTCTCATAGCAATAAGATTTATAGTACAATACTGCCTATATTTATGGTACTGTGAGAAGTAATCATTTCTATTATATATTTATTTTTAAAGTCAACATGCCCTTTTCAAATTAGAATTGTTTTTCAGCAGCAGTAAATACAGCACAGAATTAGGAGGCCCATAGTCCTCAAGATAAATCTGTTTGATGACTATTTCTCTGTTTTAAGTAATGGAATCACAATTTAGATGTACATTCAAATACACAGAGAAAGTGGGCTCTATCACTTTGTATTTTTCAGAGATAATTAATTTTCCTCATGACCACCCTCCCCCCAACATAAGGAAAAAGCAAGCTTAGTAGAATATAATAACCATAGTCCTATGCAATAATTTAAGCTATTTTAAGGTAAAATACCCTGGTGGTAGTTAGTCTTCAAAGATGTCCATGCCCTAATCCCTGGAACCTACAACTATGTTATATTACATGGTAAAAGGATCTTCCAGACAAAATTAACATTATAGGTCTTAAAAAAGGGAGATTAAATTCTAATATCCAGATGTCTCAAAGGTAAATGATACGGGCCTTTAAAAGTAGGTCCTTGTAAGTAAGTAAGAAGAGGAAGACACAAAAATCACTCAGAGAGATATGATGAAAGAAAAGGCAGGAAAGATGTAAAACATGAGACAGACCCAACCCACCACTGAAGTTTTGGAGATGGAGGAAAGGCCCACGAGCCATGGAATGTTGGCAGCATCTAGAATCCTGGAACAACTCTGTTTATAGCCAGAAAGGAAATGGAGACCTCAGTCCTACAAATACAAAGCACTGAATTCTGCTTGTAACTTGAATGAGCAAGAAAATGGATGTTCCCCTAGAGCCTCCAAAAATGAACGCAGCTCTGATGACATTGGCTTAAGTCCAGTGAGCTTTGTAAAATTTTATTTTTTTTATTTATTTGACAGAGAGAGAGACACACAGCGAGAGAGGGAACACAGGCAGGGGGGGGTGGGAGAGAGAGAAGCAGGCTTCCCGCTGAGCAGGGAGCCCGATGTGGGGTTCTATCCCAGGACCCAGAGATCATGACTTGAGCCGAAAGCAGACACTTCACCAACTGAGCCACCCAGGTGCCCCAAGTCCAGTGAGCTTTGTGTTAGACTTTTTACTTCAGAACCATGAGATGATACATTTGTGTTATTTTAAATTGCTAAATTTATGGTAACTTGTTATGGAAGCAATAAAAAAAATTTCATACTTTTTCCCTCTTTTTCCTCTCCCTCTCTATAAAACCCCCCAAAACAGTGTTTGGGTGTATGGACAGGAGTATGATTTTTCTGAATTCAAGACAGTGGAGTGAAGGGTGTAAGAACCTTCTTTCAGAGTTAAAAGGTGGGAGCTGGTCTAACCTGTGATCTCTCAGCTGGTTCCCATAGTCAGCCTTGTGCTGTCCAGGCTCACTGGGCTTCCAAAGAGTTCAAGAGACCCAGAAACCCCTCTCATCCTGGGCCTGTATAGAAATCCCCTAGGTTAGAAAATTAACCTATATCCTTGTTGGTGGAAAGGGTGAGAGAGTTTGCCGAGGGAGAGAAACAACACAAAAAAGAATCCATGAATAAATGAATATTAACAAATTATCTAACTGTATAGCTTTTGCACTATGCCAATCCCCAAATATCTGAATATAAACAATAAGTATAGGAAGTGAGGAGACTTCATAACCCCAAACTAATATAACACTGTATGTTAACTATACTGGAATTAAAATTTTAATTATTAATTAATTTTAAGAAAGAAAAAAAATGAAAAGGCAACCTACCAAATGGGAGAAAATATTTGTTAATCATATATCCAATAAGAGGTTAAGTCCATCATATATAAAGAACTCATACAACTCAATAACCAATAAACAAGCAATCTGATTAAAAAATTGGCAGAATATCATCTTTCCAGAAGACATACAGATGACCAAAAAAAAAAAAAAGCACAGGAAAAGATGCTCAACATCACTAATCATCAGGAAAAGGAAAATCAAAACCACAATGAAATATCACCTTACACCTGTCAGAATGGCTAGTATCAAAAAGACAAAAAGTAACAAGTGTTGGTGAGGATGTGGAGAAAAGGGAACCCTCATGAACTATTGGTGGGAATATAAATTGGTGCAGCCATTGTGGAAAACAGTATGGAGGTTCTTTAAAAATGAAAAATAGAATTACCATGTGATCAAGTAATTCCACTACTGGGTATTTATTTGAAGAAAAATAAAAACAGTAATTCAAAAAGATATATGCACCTCTGTGTTCATTGCAGCATTTACAATAGCCAACATACAGAAATAACCTAAATGTCCATTAATGGATAAATGGGTAAAGAAGATGTGGTATATATATACAACGGAACACTATTCAGACATAAAAAAGAATAAAATCTTGCCATTTGTGACAACATGGATAGATCTTGTGGGTGTGGTGATAAGTGAAATAAGTCAGAGAGAGATAAATATAATATGATCTCACTTATATGTATAACTTAAAAAGCCAAAGAAATACACAAAACAAAATAAAACTCATGGATAGGGAGAACAGAGTGTTGGTTGTGAGCAGCGACGGGGCTGAGGTAGAAGTGGTGAAAGGGGTCAGGAGGTACAAACTTCCACTTATGAAATGAGTAGACCAGGGAGATGTGGTGTGCAGCATGGTGACTACAGTCAATGGTGTTGTAGTACATATTTGCTGCAAGAATAGGTCTTAGAAGTTTCAGTTACAAGAAAAAAAATTTTTGTAACTTTTTATGGTGATGGATGGTGACTGGAATTATTGTGGTGATCATTTTTCTGTGTATACAAATGTTGAATCATTATGTTGTACACCTGAAACTAATACAATGTTGTATGTCAATTATACCTCAAGTTTTTAAAATGTGTAACATAATACCTTCTTCATCAGATTGTTGTGATGAGGAAATGAATAATGTAAGTTAAGCATCTGGCACCCATGTTTGTCTTCCTTAACAAAATTCTTTTAAACCTAGTAGTTCATATTTATACCTGCCTCATTTCCTTCAGGCCTCGGATAGAAAAGGCACTATTCTCAGATACTTTTGCATTGGATTTCAGTTTATCTCTAAAAGATTTTACGAATCCCCTATTCTACAGATAATATTTATCCTGCTAGGCCACTGATATACTTATTTGCATATATACCTCCTTGAATATAACTTATGAGAAAATATTTTAAAATATATCATTCTATCTTGACTAAATTTACTATGTACTTCTGTTAAATATGAGAAGGATGGATTTTGTGATTATTATTTTTACCTGATATTTTATTATTATTAGCTTTTCAATCATTGGAAATATCTGATACCTTCTGCTGTAAATGAAAACTGCAGACACATCCTCCTTCGATTTTTGTATTGAAAGCAAATTTTAAAATTACTGTGTAATGAACAGGTACATTTGTAAGTCTTTTTCAAAATATACCTGCACAAATAAAGTATCAGTGATGTTTAGAAAATTTTTTAATGATATTATAGCAGGATATGAATGAAGTTCCACAAGTAACAGGAGGGGAACCCAATTATTGCTCATCAGCAGACCAATAAAATTAAGTAATCTTTTAAAAATGATCTACTTCAAGCAAAATAGGGTGTAGGGCAACAGGGTTGGGTTCTTCTTTTCATGTGATGTTGTTATGAATATAAAATGCTTCAATGGCAAGTAAAATTTAAATTTAATTAAAATATTATAAATCCTTTCCAATTAGTCACCAATAATAAACATAAATCTCTTTTATAGTTCAAAGATACACACTGGTAGGAGCTTTGATAAAAATTGAAGTAAGGCTATCAGATTTTCTTAGCTTTTGCTTTTGGAAATAGTTTTGATCCATTTTTCTCTTGTGTTTCTTAGTTAATACAGATGAAAAATGGACTTATTTCTATCTAAGTTGATGTTACATTTTTTGGTCATAACCTTTTAGTTTTCTTTCATAAAATAATCTAATAACAGAATTTCATAAAACTATCAGTGACTAGCTATGAAAATAGAACTTGACCAAATAAGGTGACACAATTAATTTATATCAGCACTGAACTTATTCACTTTTCTATTTGTTTTTATATTTGCTGAAATCTTTGTTGATGTGGAATTGTTATGCATGCTTGTTAGAATTAGAGAGAGGTAAGTAGACTAGGAAGAAGTGAAATTCACACTAATCAAATTAGTGTGAATTTCAACCATGAAAACTCAGTGGTGTAGAGAGAACTTTTGAAATATAATCCTAAAGCTAGTCTGCTCTAATCTCCAGCCTTGCAGCAAAATGACACTTAATCATCCCAGACTGGTATCTTTCATAATCATAGAAAGAGATTTTACAGTGTCCTAAATAACACATTTCAATACCATAAGATGTTCTTGATTCAGAAGTTTCCTTTTCAGTGTCTTCCTGAAGTGACGGTATCTCCTCCCTGTTTTTCTGCCTGCACCAGAAATGCAGAATAACTCCACTCCACTCCTAAAATCATATCCCTTCAATTTTTTGAGGACAAAATTACGGTAACATTCCTGAATTTTACGTTGTTGCAGAGAGACCCCTCTATTGCTCTGAATCTACCTCTTCTAGGTGTATTATGAAATAGCCATATGATTAGTTTTAAAGAAAGATTGATATACATAGCCTATGTTAGCATGAGCTGGACATGTTTGATCATTTGATGGACTCCCTTATGAATGAGAAATTTTTAACCAGACTTGAGTTAAAGATGCATGGGGCATCCATGTTAGGTTAGTCAGCAAAACAGCCAGTAACATGCTCATAGTTATTTTTTATGATCTATCAAATTGAATCACCAATCCATTAAATTTACACTTCTAGCATGTAGCAAATCTGTAATTAAGCTAAACTAATTAACATTTTATTCTCATGTGAAGAATGCATTTACTCTGTATGGGATTATAAGATTTTCTATAGACCATCTGCGTGGTCTCTTCCAAAGCACAATCTATCTTGTAGCATGTTCCTCAGCAAAAAAAAAAAAAAAAAAAAAAGCCTGTTGTCGGCACAGGAAATTTATTCACCACTAAAAAAGCATTTTCTAATTTAGAAACAAAAGAGAGGTACAGTATATTGTCAACTAACTCTTACCGCCTAGAGAAAGATTGATTTTGTTTGCAAACCATATGTTTGATATCTAAATCATGTTCAGAGTCTTTCATTCATGATTGCAGATTGATACAGTCCTCCTCAAAAAATGTATTTATCTTTTCCAGCACTCATCAAACACTAAATACCTAACTAGGTTGCAAGAAGAATCTTTAATTCCATCATTTTACTCTGGTAATTGCTTTTCCTTCCTTATGTTTAACCAGAGTAAATTAACTATAATTTTAAATTTCTCTTGACACTCACTATCAGATGCTGTATAAAACATGAACAAGGTGAGGAATGATGAAAAAGGTAACAGAAATAAGTCTTTCCTGTAAGAAAAAAGAATGAAGAAGCTATTGCTTACGTGGGTCAAAATGATTACTACAAAGATATCCAGATGCCGTAAATCACCTTAATCCCAAATCAGAATTCCAAACTCCAGTGCCTCTAGGGGCCACGTGTAAATTGAAGAACAAGTGCCCCGTAGAAAAGGGGGGCCACCTCTGCGTTCCCACTGCATCAGTACCGGGGGAGAGGGAGTTTCCAGCCTTGTGTGCCTACATCCTCTACTTTTTTAAAAAATTCTAATATCTTTTGTAAAATCTCCTTACTTTAAAATGCTGGTCACCTAGTCTATTTGTTTTTGTCGTTATTATAATACTGTTGAGACCAAGCAAAGCATACGTGGGAATGATTTGATCAGCCCTTGATCTCTCAGTTTACAATCTCTTCCTCACATTTTGTTACCAGGCAATATCCTCAGCTGCAGAAGAAGCTTATGAAATAGGCTTTCTAATATTAAGGATGAGTTTTTCTGCCTTACATATATTTAATTGGTATCATTGGCAAGGTACTCAGTGGGGAGCTAGGAAATTTTAGTTCAGTTGCAATTCTGCCACCGTCTAGTTTTTAGTCTTATGGTGTTAGCAACAATAACAAACACATACACTGAAGTACTTGTTTTCAGTTCACAACATGATACTAAGTGCTTTACTTGCATTCTGTCATCTAATTCTCTTAACAATTCCATCAGGAACTGTAATTATAACTCCCACATTCTGTTATAAGAAAAAGCATTCTTAGCCCCTAAGATATGCCAGACATCACATAATATATTAATCATTATTAATTAATGGATTAATTTGATTACTAATTAATCATAATTATTAAAACATATATTCCCTGCAATCCTGGATTATTATGTCCAGTAGAGAAAATAGACTATAAACAGTAAACAACTGTGCAATACAAATCTTGATAAATGTCACAAAGTGCTTAGAATAAGTTGTCTAAGGGCACACAGTTAATTCATTGCAGAGGTAGAATTTAGAATAACTAACATTTATTGAGCACTTACTGTATGCCAAGCACTATTCTAAATGCATTACACAGATTAGCAAATTTAAAACATCAAAACAATTTTGTGAGTAGGTGCTACTATTATTCCCATTTTTTCAGGTAAGCTACATGGGGCAATAAAATGTTGAGTGATTGATTCAAAGTTGCATAGCTAGCAGTGATAAAGCTAGGATTTGAATCCAGTCAGCCATGTTCTTTGCCACAAACCATTCTTAGTTAAGCAAGTCATTTATTCTCTCTGCAGGCTCAACTGTAAATTCCTCACCTAGTTTACCGAAGTAAGTGGCGAAGCCTAACAGGAGGAGAGGAGAATTAGACTCAATGATTTATAAACCGTCTTTCTGATTTATGATTTAAAATTTGTATTTTTGGTAAAGGATGTAGATTAAGATTGTGTTTCTTATACATTAGGAATTTTTGTTGTTGTTACTGTTATAAACACTCTGTAAAATCCTTCTTAGGCCAGATATGTCTCACATCAAATATTAATAAATCAACTTACTACTCTATCAGATTATTAGCCAGGAGATCTCCATATCAACAACTATTGATTATCTTTTGTGGTCTGGAAGCATAAGTAATCCATTTTCTTTCTCAATCTTCTGGAATACAAACTTGTGGTATCATTGAGTTCAAGCTCCCGATTCTTTAAAAAGTAGATGTTTATATTTTTATTAAAAATATCACAACATCATTTGTCATTTATTGCAAAGAACGGCCATTCACCTATACCCCAGCACCTGATTCTTTTGGTAATAGAAATAGCTGGAACAGAGTATTAGTATGAGAACTTAGATGCTGTGTGAGGAACAATACCTGTAATATGTATATTGCTTAAGACTCTTACTAAAGTATAGTTTTGATATGAAATGATCAAGTCCTATATAACATCAATGACATACAATGGGTCTATTTAATTATTTCATTTGGCTACTGGGATTTGACTACAAATTGTAACAACACATCAAAATATTCCAAAATGCATCTTTTTTGTCATTGCAAAATAGAATATCAAATATAGTATTTGTCAGTATCACCATATCTTGTCTAGTAGGAAAAACACTTGATATATAGGCTTAGAATAAATTCTGTGTAACCAATAGCTATCAAATTCTAGGAAAATTAAGTGTGGTCTACCTTTATGGTGGAACAAAAGATTTGCCTTTTAATTTGGCATGTAACATGCTCCCGAGATGTGATGTTGTAACAGCATTTCCAAATGGCTTATATTTGTCATAGACTAGTGAGGAAATCCAGATAATAGCATTTTATGTTGATGCCTCTATATCAGTTCCAGAGAATTTACACACAAGAAAATAGCCATCTAGGTGAAAGGAGAACATCTGGCTCTTTACAGGGCCTCAGAGGAAGTGACCTAATATGATGGAAGCCATTATAATCACAAAGTCCTAATGCACTTTAGAAGAAATAGCATACTAACCTATGAACTACTATAGCTAATTAAAAATCTCCAGGGAAAACCATTAAACTTATGGTAGATAAATATTCATTATTAACATTTTATGTTCTGTGTTTTCTCAGGGTACACTGGTAAAATCTTTTATTCTTCACTCAAATCCCTCCTTGTGAAAATATGAATGTGTTAGTTGCAAACATTGGTCTCTGGACATCAGAGTTCAGTTTTGGTGGAATTAAATTAAATTATTCACCCATTAGTTATCTGAAGATTTTTTTAATTGAAGTATAGTCAACAATGTTACATTAGTTTCAGCTGTACAACACAGTGATTCAACAACTCAATACATTATGCTGTGCTCACAAGTGTAGCTACCATCTATCATCATAAAACACTATTATAATACCATTGCATATATTCCCTACATTGTACCTTTTATCCCTATGACTTATTCATTCCATAACTGGAAACCTGTACCTCCCTCTCCCCTTAACTCATTTTGTCTGTAGCCCCCCTCCTCTCCTCTGGTAACCATCAGTTTGTTCTCTGTATTTATGGGTCTGTTTCTACTTTTGTTTATTTGTTCATTTGTTTTGTTTTTTAGATTACACCTATAAGTGAAATTATGTGCTATTGTCTTTCTCTGATTTATTTCACTTAGGATAATACCCTCTAGGTCCATCCATATTGTCACAAATGGCAAAATCCTTTTTTATGGCTGTGTAATATTATATTATATGGAATTTTATACATCTTCTTTATTCATTCATGTATCAATAGATACTTGGGTTGCTTCCATATCTTGGCTATTGTAAATAATGCTGCAATAAACATAGAGATGTATATATCCTTTCAAATTAATATTTTTGTTTTTTGGGGGGTAAATATGCACTAGTAGAATTTCTGGATCATATAGTATTTCTATTTTCAATTTTTTGAGGAACCTCCTTACTGTTTTCCACAGTGGCTGCACCAGTTTGCATTCCCAACAGTGCACGAGGGTTTTTTTTTCTCCACATCCTCGCCAACACTTGTTATTTCTTATCTTTTTGATACTAGCCATTCTGACTAGTGTGAGGTGGTACCTCATTGTGGTTTTGATTTGCATTTCCCTGATGATGAGTGGTGTTGAGCATCTTTTCATGTGTCAGTTGGCCATCTGTATTTCTTTGGAAAAATGTCTATTTAGGTCCTCTGCCTATTTTTTAATTGGATTGTTTTTATTGTTATGGTTGAGTTGTATAAATTTTTATATTTTGGATATTAATCCTTTTTTGGATATATCATTTGTAAATATCTTCTCCCATTCAGTAGTTATCTGCAGATTTTATTTTTTTCTTTATTTAAATTTTTTTTCTTTTCTTTTCTTTTTTTATTTAAATTGTGGTCCTTCCAATTTTTTTCTTGTGGTTGACTTCAAGTTTCACAAGCATTAGGGTCTGAAAATATGCATGGTATGATCTCATTCTTTTTGTATTGGTTGAGTCCTGATTTGTGACCCAGTGTGTGATCTATTCTGGAGAATGTTCCATGTACACTTGAAAAAAATGTGTATTCTGCTGCTTTAGGAGGAAAAGCTCTAAATATATCTATTAAGTCCATCTGGCCCAGTGTGTCATTCAAAGCCCTTTTTTCCTTGTTGATCTTCTACTTAAATGATCTGTCCATTGCTGTGAGTGGGGTGTTAAAGTCCACTACTATTATTGTATTATTATCATTGAGTTTCTTTAAGTTTGTTATTAATTGATTTACATGTGGCTGCTCCCACATTAGGGGCATACATATTTACAATTGTTAGATCTTCTTGTTGGATAGACTCCTTTATCATGATTTGGTGTCCTTCTTCATCTCTTATTACACTCTCTGTTTAAAAATCTAGTTTGTCTGATATAAGGATGGCTACTCCAGCTTTCTTTTGATGTCCATTAACATCATAGATGGTTCTCCACCCCCTCAGTTTCAATCTGGAGGTGTCTTTGGGTCTAAAATGAGTCTTTTGTAAGCAGCATATCAATTGGTCTTGTTTTTTTATCCATTCTGACACCCTAAGTCTTTTGATTGGAGCATTTAGTCCATTTACATTCAGAGTAATTATTGAAAGATATGAATTTAGTGCTATCGTATTACCTGTAAAGTCATTGTTCCTGTAGATTGTCTCTGTTCCTTTCTAGTCTTTGTTACTTTTGGACTCTCTTTCCACTCCGAGTACCCTTTAATATTTCTTGAAGGGCTGGTTTAGTGTTCACAAATTCCTTTAGTTTTTGTTTGTCTTGGAAACTCTTTATCTCTCCTATTCTGAATGACTGCTTTGCTGGATAAAGTATTCTTGGCTGCATATTTTTCCCATTTAGCACATTGAGTATATCATGCCAGTCCTTTCTGGCCTGCCAGGTCTCTGTGGACAGATCTGCTGTCAGCCTTATATGTTTACACTTGTAGGTTAAGGACCTCTTGTTCCAAGCTGCTTTCAGGATTTTCCCTTTATCTTTGTAATTTGCAAGTTTCACTATAATATGCCATGGTGTTGACCTATTTTTGTTTATTTTGAGGGGAGTTCTCTGTGCCTCTTGAACTTGAATGCCTATTTCCTTCCCCAGATTAGGCAAGTTCTCAACTACAATTTGTTCAAATAAACCTTCTGCCCCTTTTTCCCATTCTTCTTCTGGGACTCCTATAATATGGATATTATTTCACTTTATGTAATTGCTGAGTTCCCTAAGTCTACCTTCATGATCTAATAGTTTTCTTTCCTTCTTCTTTTCAGCTTCATTATTTTCCATAATTTTATCTTCTGTTTCAGTGATTTGCTCTTCTGCTTCATTCATCCTTGTTTTTATGACCTCTACTTGGGACTACACCTCAGTTACAGCATTTTTAATTTTGGTCTGACTAGATTTTAGTTCTTTTATCTCTACAGTAAGGGATTCTCTAGTATCATCTATGCTTTGTTCAAGCCCAGCTAGTATCCTCATAATAGTTGTTTTAAATTCTAGTTCAGACATCTTTATCTGTATTGATTAAATCCCTGGCTGTGAGGACTAGCTTCTATTCTTTCTTTTGGGGGAATTTCTCCATCTCGTCATTTTGTCCAGAAAAGAAGAAAGAAAAAGAAAAAACAATAACAACATTAACAGCAACAACACAAAACAACAACAAGAACCAAATCCTGATTGTGTTTTGGTCTACTTGTTAAAAGAAACTAGATTCCAGAATAAGAAAGAAAGGAAAAAATATACATACATGTATGTATATGTATGTGTGTGTATGTATGTATGTATGTGTATGTATATACATACATAAATATGTATGTTTATGTATGTATATAAACAGAGTATAATAAGAGATGAAGAAGGACACCAAATCATATATATATAATCACATTATATATATATATGTGTGTGTGTGTATATATATAAAATAAAAAAACAATGAGGGGCACCTGGGTGGCTCAGATGGTTAAGCGTCTGCCTTCAGCTCAGGTCATGATCCCAGGGTCCTGGGATCAAGTCCTGCATTAGGCTCCCTACTGAGTGGGGAGCCTGCTTCTCCCTCTACCTCTGCCTGCTGCTACCCCTGCTTGTACTCTCTCTCTCCTGTCAAATAAATAAAATCTTTAAAAAAATTATATATATCTATATGAAACAAAAAATAATATATATCTATAAAGTATATATAAAATATATAAAAATAAAAATTAGAAAAGAATAAAAAAGAATAAAATAATATTTATTATTCTAATCATGTTCTAACCATCAGATCCTTGGTTGGGTCTTTGTCAATCTCTAGATTCCCTCTAGCAAAGGGAATGTGGAACATTAGGAGGCTTCAGAAGATAATGCAATCATAATTCACATTGAGGGTAACAGATAAAGTATTGAAGCCTTCAGTAGAAAACAAAGGGAACATTTACTTTTTTTCTTCTCTGTAATAATGTATAAGCTGTATTTTGGTATTGTAAAGGTGTCTTTTCTTGCTCTTTGTGCTAAATGGAAGCCAAAGACCAACCATCCACTAAAGATAGAATAAATGTTGAACTTAGAACAACTTCAGATCATTCTCATGTTACAGGTAAGAAACAAATTTCTAATGAGTCATAAAATGTAAAACAAATCTAAATTCTTAGAGTATTTTATAAAACAAGATTGCCTCTTAGCTGTTGCAGACATCATATAGGCCTTTCACAATGTGGGCTATTGCACTCATTCTTTGGATCTTCACTCCCTGCCACCTTTCTCACATACTCTACAATGAATGTAGCTGGGATCGTTCATTTTCTATATAAACTTGACTGGGTTGAGGGATGTCCAGATAGCTGGTAAAGCATTATTTTTGGGAGTGTCTGTGAGGCTATTCCTGGAAGAGATTAGCATCTGAATCAGTAGACTAAAGATATCCAATGTGAGTGGGCATCATCCAATCTATTGAGGGCTCAAATAGAACAAAAAGGTGGAGAAAGAATATCTTCTCCCATTCTGTAGGTTGCCTTTTAGTTTTGTTGATTGTTTCCTTTACTGTGCAAAAACTTTTTATCTTGATGAAGTCCCAATAGTTCATTTTTGCTTTTTGTTTCCCTTGCCTTTGTAAATATATTCATTTTTTATTCTTTATTTTCAAACTCCTGGCTTCTAGCACAGTATCTAGCAGATGGTGGGAGCTGAATACCTGTAAACTGTTATATATGTTATTATTAGATGCTTAATAACAAATTAGGGATGAAATGTTAAATAACTAAAAATAGTATTTCATATTTGCATAAGGCTTTATTTGCATAAATTTAATAGTAAATTATTTTATTGTTGCACAATACTTCAAATACTTCACCTTTTTAATATTCAAATAATCCTGTGTGGTAACCAAGGCAGATATTATATTCATTTTATAGATGGAAGGACAAAACAAGGCAACTATAGGTGCTAACTAGATAGCACTAAGATGCTTTCTAGCTTGGAAAGTCTATAAAGGGATAACAGGTTTGTTAAACATGGCAAGTTATATACTTGCTTATCTCCCCTCTCTCTTGAAATTCCATTAAAATTGCAATAAAATGTTTTCAAAATGTGAATTTAAAAATGAAAAAGGGAGAAATTATGATAGTAGAGATGGTAAAATATTGAAGACTAGATAGTGGTAACTGCCCTAGCTGGCTTGGAAGCCTAAATTTACAAGTCAGGGATGGGGAAAGGAGGGGAACCAAAGAGAAGTCAATTCCCACTCTAGACCTTTGGAAGGCTGGGGAATTTGAGGCTCTGAGTACCTCTGAAGGTAGTGCATGGTGAGGCTTAAATCATAAAATCTAAATGGAAGATTGTAGAGACTAGCTAAGTTCCCCAGATTCTCTTGCAACCCTCTGTTGACTCCAGCAGAAGACTAGAGATTCTAGAACTAGAATTCATCTGGAGTTGATGATAGTACGCATGTCTCAGGGCTGAGTGGGGTGTCATTCTTAAAATGGGGAAATATGGGAAAGTCCACATCCTAAAAGAGGAGACTGTGGACATAGTTGAACAAGTAAACTGGAAGCAGAGAAAAATGTGATCAGAGAAAACAGCGTACTTGAACTAATAATTCTGGAGTAAAAGGAAACACTGGTAATGCTAAGACCCAGGCATTCCAGGAAGTAGTTTGCTGAGGTGGAGTGGAGACAGAGGTCCTTGGAGTTGTAGAGGTCATGGGTCTGACAGACAGTATATTAGATCACCTTTCATTTAGACAATAAGTCACTCAAAATAATCATGGGATTTTAATGCCCAGGTTCTTCAGTTGCAAGCAACAACCTGGTGAATTAACTGATTGAATTAACACTGGTAATGTAAGCAAGGAGGAATGTAATATAAAGATATATGGAAGAGTTTATAGCTCTATAGGAAATACAGAAGACATATTCTTCTGGAAGAATGGAAATCAGAATGGCTCTAGGATTCCTGGAACTGATAGTCTTTTTTGGAAGAAAAGTCCACTTTAGAAGTAACTCAGCCCCACATTTCATCCTTCCTCAAAACTCAAAATTCCCAGAAAAAAAAAATCAAACTAGCCTACTTCCGATCATGTGCATCTTGGCTAGTAGAGGGTAGGAAACCTTCACTGACATTAAGAATGCACACAAGGAGAAGATGTAGTTGCCCAAACGGAATGAGGGTGCTACTACCAGAAAAAGAGGGAATCGCTACTGGGCAGACAGGAATAGCAAATGTCTACTACAGATGCCTACTGTTGTAGCATATGAAATTTATTCTAACTTTGTATAATAAATACTTTTCTGTGTAAAAACTCACTATATCCTAATGAGTAAACACTTTAACCTTCTTCTGTTCTTTAACTTCAATTGATAAAAATAATCGTAAAATTATAATATGACATTCTGAAAACGCAAGCCTTAGTCTAGAAAAGAAACTTTCCAGAATATGAAAAATAATAAGAATGCAACTTTATGAATTTAGTAGCTAAAAAAGTTTTTAAAATCTTTTAAGACACCCTTTCTGATGCTTCATTTGATTTGTAGTACATAAAAAAAAGAATATATATTTTCCAAAAAGTTAATAGTAAAAAATCCTCAATAACAAAACAGGTTCCAGAGTCCATATTTCTGCATGAACTCTCACTTTATACACATTTTATGCTGTCAAAAACAATAGAGTCAGCTATGCTTAAGTTATGGCTCTGGGAAAGCTGGATAAGATTGAGCATTTAACAAAACTTGTGACAGAATCAGGATGAAGCCCACCCATTTCTCTTGCTGGCCCACACTGACTAATTTAAATGTTTGCTCATATAAACTAAACTGGTAGCAGGAACGAATCATTTTGATTTGTTTATTTGCTTACACAAAAAGCAAAACTGCCAGGTGAATGAAAGCTAAAAGTGAACAGAACAAAATGTCAACAATCTTTCATTTTTGAATTTTCATTCAAGAGTAAAGGTACTCTCTCTAATAGTTCTGTGGTTCTTTACTTTCCTATCACCTAACATTTACCGAATAAATGTTGTTGAAGTAGTATTGTATCCTAGGTGCTAGGTTAATAAATAAGATAATGAGGAAAGAAAAGCAATAATGGCTATGTTCAAACATGCTAATGGTAACCTAGAGATACAGCCTTTGAATCCCAGGTTACTCTCCCTAAGCTAATTTAGTTTATTCAAGTCTGAGTACGTTTCTTGAATATGTCCTTATGTTGACTTTTTATTTTGGCTTTCTTTCTTTCTTACTATTTTTGTCAGCTTTATCAAGTATAATTTGCATGCCATAAACAGTGTCAATTTTAAGTATCAGTTTTAATTCAATGAGTTTTGACAAATATATATATTCGTATGATCACTACCACAATCACGATGTAGAACTTTACCATCATGCCAAAAAGCTTTCCTGTGCCTCTTAGCTACCCATCCCTGAAGTCCCTGGCAAACACTGATCTGCTCTCTTTGGGTTATATTTTTTTGTTTTGTTTTGTTTTGTGTTTTTAGCATAATACTTTTGAGAGTCATCCATTTTATTATGTGTATCAGTAGTTTATTACTTTTCATGGTGGATGGCATTCCATTTTATGAATATACCAAGAATTGTTTGTGCATGTACTACTTGGTGGACATTTGGGTTGTTTCCAGTTTGGGGCTATTATAAATAAAGTTGGTATGAACATTCAAACACAAGTATTTATATACAAATAGATATCATTTCTTTTGGGTTATCACCTAAGAATGGAATTGCTGGGTCATATGGTAAGAATATTTTTAACTTTATGAGAAACTGTTAAACTGTTTTTGAAAATGGCTGTGCTATTTTGTATTCCCACCACCAGTTTATGAGAATTCCAATTGTTCCACATTCTTACACTTATAGTTTTACAGATTTAGCTCTTCCGGTTAAATTTATGATCCACTTCAGGTTCAATTTTGAATATAGTTTGAGGTAATGGTTGAGATACTCTTTTTCTCTCTCTCTTTCTCCCTTGGTACATGGATACCCAGTTTTTCCAATACCATCTGTTGTTAAGATAATAATTTTCCCTTTAAATTGTCTTGGCACCCAGCTTGAAAAATCAATTTATGGACTTCTATTCTGTTCCAGTGATCTGTATTTCTATCTTTATGCCAGTCCACCTGTCTGGAATGCTGGGCCTTGATACTAGGTCTTGAAATCAGATAGTATAAATCTTGTACTTTGCTCTACTTTTTCAGAATTGCTTTTAGCTAATCTAGGTTCTTTCATTATATAGGAAAATTTTAGAATCAACTTTTAACATCTACAAAAAGTCTGCTAGGATTTGATTGGAATCAAGCTAAATTTGTTGATCAAGTTGAGGGGAACTGACATCTTAATAATGTTGCATCTTCTAGTTTATAATTATGGTATTTCTCTTCATTTGTTTTTGTCTTCTTATTGTGTAGTTTTCAGTGCATGTGGCTTGCATATACTTTGTATTTGCAATATTAAGATAGTATTTTGAATAGTGTGGTTCCTTTACTTTTGACTTTCAATTGTTTGTTGCTAATATATAGACAAAAAATTGATTTTTGTGCATTAACCTTGTATCATGTGACCCTGTTAACTTCAGAGTTCTGTAGATTCTTTATAATTTCTATATATATGATCATATCTGTAAATAAAGGCCATTTTTTCTTTGCCTTTCCAATCTGTAAGCACTTTATTTCTTTTCACTTCCTTATAGCACTGGCTAGGAATTCTAGTAAAATGAACAAAATTGTTGAGAAAAGACATCTTTGCTTTGTTCCCTATTTTAGGAGTAAGGAATTTAGTATTTTACCATTAAGTATAAAGGTAGCTATAGATTTTTTTTTCATAGATGCCTTTAACCAGATTGAGAATATTCCCTCCACTTGCTAATAGGCTTCAGAGTCTTTATCAAAAATGGATTTCAGATCTTGTTAAATGCTTCTTCTCCATCTGTGGAGATGATCATATGGGTTCCTTTTTTTCATCTGTTAATATGGTGAATTACATCGATTCATTTTTGAACATTAAGCCAACTCTGCATTCCTAGGATAAACCCCACTTGGGCATTATTGATCATTCTTTTTATATATTTCTGGATTTAATTTGCTAACATTTTATTAACTCTTTTTTCATCTATGTTCATGCTGAATTCTGATCCCTGGTTTTCTTTTCTTACAACATCTTTGTCAGGGTAATGCTAGACCCATAGAGTTGAAAAGTGGTTTTTCCTTTTTTTTTTGTTTTTTGGAGGAGATTTTGTACACTTTCATCTTTAAATGTTAGAATCTGCTAATGAAGTTACTTGAGTCTAGAGTTTTCTTTGTGGGGAGATTTTAACTACAAACCAATTTTTTTTTTTTATTATGTTATGTTAGTCACCATACAGTACATCATTAGTTTTTGATGTAGTGTTCCATGATTTGTTGTTTGCATATAACACCCAGTGCTCCATGCAATATGTGCCCTCCTTAATACCTATCACCAGGCTAACACATTCCCCCATCCCCCTCCCCTCTGAAACCCTCAGTTTGTTTCCCATAGTCTCTCATTACAAACCAATTTTTTAAGGATTTGCTCATTTCACATAAATTGTTCAATTTATTGACATAAAGTTATTCATGATATACTCATACTTATGCTTGAAGGGTCCATGATGATACCCCTTTTCTCATTCCTGATCTTGACAAGTTGTGTCTTTTTTCTTTAAACCTGATCAATCCACTAGAGATTTATCAATTCTATTGATCTTTTCAAAGAGACATGTTTTGTTTCAATGATCTCTGTTATTTTTGTTTTCTGTTTTAATTGATTTTAGCTTTTATATTATTTCCTTCTTCCTGCTTACTTTGTATTTAATTCAGTGCTCTTTTTCTAGTTTTTTATAGTATTTTAGCTCATTGACTTAAGACCTTCCTTCTTTACTGAATTGTAATTCACATACACTATTCTATTAATTTCATTTTTATAACATAGTGATTGAACATTTGTACACATTGCAAATTACCACGAGTCTAGTTACCATCTCTCACCATACATAGTTAATACAATATTATTTACTGTATTTTTTACTGTACAATATTATTCCCCATGCTGCATATTATATTCTCATAACTTATTTATTTTATAGCTGGAAGTTTGTATCTCTTGATCACCTCATCCGTTACAAACACAAACACACACACACATACACTATATTCTCGTCTGGAATCACCTCTCTGTTCTCTTTATCTATGATTCTGAGTTTTGTTTTGTTTGTTTGCTTGTTTTATTTTTTAGATTCCACTTATAAGTGAAATCATGTAGTACTTGTCTTTCTTTGACTTCTTTCACTTAGCAAAATATCTCCAAGGTCTATCAATGTTGTCATAAATGGCAAGATTCCTTCTTTTTTATGTCTGAGTAGTTTTCCATTATACACACACACACACACACACACACACACACACACACACCACATCTTCCTTATCCATTCATCTCTGGATGGACATTTAGATTGTTTCCATATCTTAGCTATTGTAAATAATGCTGCAGTGAACATAGGGGTGCATATACCTTTTGAATTAGTGTTTTCATTTTCTTTGAATAAATACCCAGGAGTGGAATTGTTGGATGATATGATAGTTCTACTTTTAATTTTTGAGAAACCTCCATACGCTTTTCCACAGTGGCTGCACCAATTTACATTCCCACCAACAATGCATGAGGGTTCCCTTTTCTCCACATCCTCACCAACACTTGTTATTTATTGTCTTTTTTATAGTAGCCATTATAACAAGTGTGAGGTGATATCTCACTGTGGTTTTGATTTGCATTTTCCTGATGATTAGTGATGCTGAACATCTTTTCATGTGCCTGTTAGCCATCTGTATATGTCCTACAAAAATGTCCATTCAGATTCTCTGTCCATTTTTCAATCAGATTGTTTGGGGTTTGTTGTTGTTGTTGTTGTTGTTGAGCTATATGAGTTCTCTATGTATTTTATATATTAACCTCTTATCAGATGTATGATTTGCAAATATCTTCTCCCATTCAGTAGTTGCCTTTTTGGTTTTTGTGGTTTTCTCCACTGTGCCAGCTTCTTAGTTTGATATAGTATCATGTGTTTATTTTTGCTTTTGTTTCCCTTATCTTTGGAGTCAGATCAAAAATAATAATCATTAATAAAATAAATTTTTAAAAATTGCTAAGACCAATGTTGAGGAACTTACCACCTGTTTCCTTCTAAGAGTTTTATGGTTTCAGGTCTGACATTCAAGTCTTTAAACCATTTTGAGTTCATTTTTGTGTATGTTGTAAGAAAGTGGTCCAGTTTTACTCTTTTGCATGGAGCTGTCCAGTTTTCCTGGCACCATTTATTGAAGAGATTGTCCTTTCTCCATTGTCTATTCTTGCCTCCTTTGTAGCAAATTAATTGACCATATATGTATGGATTTATTTCTGGACTTTATTCTGTTTCATTGATTTATGTGTCTGTTTTATGCCAGTATGATACAGTCCTTCTTTTTTAGGATAAGCATTTACTGCTTTAATTTTTCCTATAAACACTGACTTAACTATATCCCACAAATTTTCATATGCTGTGATTCATTTTCATTAAGTTCAAAATATAGTCTCATTCTCCTGGTGATTTTGATTCAAGTGATAGCTATGGAAGTGGTGAGAAATGATAAGATTAAGATATTTTAAAGATATGTATGTAAACTGAGATGAATTGATAAGGAATGAGAAGATGAAAGACAAGTTTGACCTTCTTCACAATTTTGTTATGGCTGGCAAATGGGATAGTATTTCACATGATTTTGGCAGCATATATTGAGATTACTTTCAGTTTGAAGGTTGCACATTTGGGAGAATATGCATGGTCTAAGACCCTCAGAAAACATGTAAAAATTGCACCGTGGTACACTGAATAATGTATGTAAACTACCATAGCTAAGAATGAGAATATTTTGATAGCTTGATGGCTCTGACAAATGGTAATATATAGACTTACCCCTTGTGATATATGCTGTCACTGAACTGCCTGAACTAGCTCAGATTCCTTCACAGCAATATTTCATGTGGTTGGATTTGAGTGCTGAACAAAGTTGTCACCATATATATACCTTGTCCCCAACTTACCTTTGCAGCATCTTCAAAATTCTGTCCTCAATGCAAAAGTCCATTATGCTCCTTACCATTCCCTGGTTAACAGTGATTTCTACATTTTTTTGATAATCCCCCTATCTCCAAAGCTCTTCCCCATCTGTTCCACAGGAAAAGTACTTTTCACTCTTTTTGTTCTGGAGAATTTTCTCAAAACTCACTTGATGTGAAAAGCATTGCTAAATCTACCCCTTCTGCTCACCTTCTCATCCTAGGTAGATTTTGTCACTTCCAGCCCTCTCCCCTGCCCCATACAATGGGTGTTATTTGCTTGGTACTATGTATCACTTCGCCAGCACCATCATCTCCCTCATTGTGCAGACTCATATCTACAACACTACTTAGCATATGGTATAAAGTTCAGTACTAATAACAATGGTCAGCTTTGAGTCTTTGACGATGTACCAGACACTATGCAGTGCATTACCCACATCAAACCCATAGGTAGGTCATCCTTTTCTCACATGAGAAAACAGAGCCTTAGAGTGGTTGAGCAGTTTTGCCAATGTTACTGCTGATATAGGCAGGGCCAGGATTCAGATCCAGGCTATCTAACTTTGCAGCCAGGCTCTGAAGTGGTAAGCATAGTGCCTCTCCAGATGATTGGGAAATTGAGCCAGAGAGTGCTCTAGAGTGTGTCAAGGCAATAACAGTGTCTCCCAATATTAAGATAAGTGGATGCCCTTTCACAATGAAGGATGAAGCTTTCTCTTCTATCATGTCACAAATATACCCAAGTACAGCAAAAGTCACTTTTTCTGGTGATTTACATGAAACATACCAAAATTGATCATGAGGTCTATCCAATTTAAATCTCTGTACAATGGCAGCACATACCACAGCAGTTTCTAGTGAAATGCTCACCAATTTAGATTATGAGGAGATGCATATAGTCACTTGAAATAAGTCTTGAGAGATTCATGCATAACACTGTGAGTAGGGTTATAAAGTTCTGATTAGTAACTTGAATGAGATAATCTCAGTGAAGGGAGTAGAGCCACATTTAAGCATGAAAATAGGTTGGGTTGGTTCTCCTCCCTGCCTCCTGGAAATGGATCTTCCAATGGAAGAGTGTAGTTAGCACCCAGGTCAGGATGCACTGTCACAAAATCTGTTATTTGGCTAAAATTAGAGCTACAATTAAACCTTCCTTGAAA
>NC_045600.1:79333343-79385843 GCF_009762305.2 Zalophus californianus | reverse complement strand
TGATCTTGCTCTTTTTGAACGTACTGTTCCCTATCATCCCTTACCTGTACTTTTTGATGTAGTCCTTATACTTCAAGAGTGAAGAAGCTCTGTATCTAAAGGGGAGCATTTCTCACAATCAGACACCTGGTAGAAACCTGGAAAGAGCACCCTTGTTTTCTGAATTCCATTGAGCCCGAAGGCACGTACGAGGAGTTCTGTCAGTGTGATAGTTTAGGTGTCTCGTTTCTCATATTATTTGAGCCATATTTGCTGCAGAATGCCCAGGGTTAGGATGGGACAGTCTATCGCTCAGTAGACTTTCCGTAATATGGCATAAACATTGACACTTCTGTCTCTACAAAATAATTCCATCTTCCTAATTTTCACACTTCCTTTTGAAAAACCCTAGAATCCTGCCCCAAGGTCCAATTCTTAGTTAACGGCTACTGTAACTTTGATAATAAGGTGTGACTCATGAGGATAATACAGCAAATGGCTCGAAAAGACTACCAAGAATTTCATATAGGGATCGGATTCCTGGGGATTTCACAAAGACGTTTAAAAGAGAACACCGGCAACTTGAGTACATTTCAAAACTGTCCAATACCTTGATGCAGTCAGCTTTGAAACAGAGAAAGCTACCAGCCTCATTTCAAAGGCCTTCACAATCACTGTCCTTAAGTGCTAAGTGATGCCTAAGAGACGTCGTAACAGTGGACTATGAGCTCTTTCTCCAGGCCCTGAGAGCTCTCAGCAAAGAAGCACGGGGATCAGAGAACAGTTCCCAAACCTCATTCAGTCAGCTCTCCTTGGAAATAATACCCACTTCTCTGATTAAGGCCAGGACTTTAGGCTTGTGTGCTGTGAGGCTTGTACCCAAAGAGTTAGAATAGTCCAGAAAGCACACAAATCACAAAATCATGGATGACTTGCTGTTCTAGTTCTGCTTCTCATGCACCTCTTGAAGTACAAAGGCCAAGCAAGGTCGGGGTAGTTAAGAAGCACTGTAACATAACATCTACATCTAGAGTAATAAGCAATAGAGCATGGCCCCATGCACCTGACAAGAGCAAGAAGCTATAAAAACAGACCTGTTAAGATCAGTTAGCAATTTTAGAACAAATAAGCAAAAAGGAAGTTTAGGAGATAATTAAGGGAATTAAAGATTGTTTTATCTTAGCAGCCAATGTTAGAAATAATCGTAATGGGCTTTTCCAGTGTATTTACACTAGGGACTATGCAAACAGTGATGATACAACCAAATCAAATATGATTGCAGGAAAAGAGTGGAGTTTATGACACCGAGTCGTTTTTTTCTTACAGTTAGCCCTCAGAAGCACCTAAATAATCAGTCATTGAGTTAAGACCTTTTTTTTTTTTTTTAAACCGTGATAACCAGCTCTTCAATGCATATGCTTCACTGCTGAAGCTCATCACAAGTGGCAAGACTGGTTTTCTCTGCTGGTTAGAACAACCAGTGTAAATGCATTAGGAGAGAAAAACAGCAAAGAAATGCATATCCTCAAGCTGAATAACCTCCTCACAAAGGAGAAGCAAATGTGGTGTAATCTGACTGGATATTGAGTCAAGCTCGAATGGTAAAATGGCATGGTAGGAAGGCGCTCAGGCTCCGGAACCAGACTCTGTGGGGTTAAAATCCTTGTTTCATCATCAATCAGGTGTTTGACCTGCAGCAGATTACTTAACCCCTTTATCCTTTAGTTTCCTCATCTGTAAAATGCGGGCAGTGGTCTAGAGATCTTATAGAGTCATGAGAATTCATGAAATGCTACATGCTGAGCCCTCGGCATAGTGCTGGCACACACAGTAGATGCCATCTATTATTAAAATAGTTCAAAATAAATCGTAAAAAGGAAAAATAGGATTCCGTACAATGGTATCAATAAAGAAGTCTTTAAATGGCTTACAAACCAGAATAGAGATTTCTTTCGAGGCGAAGAAGACATTTTCAAGGGGAAAGAAAATTTTAGAGCAGAAAACTTTCTGTGCATAGCTTCTTTTTTTCCACATTCTATAAGTAACATCTGTTTATTGAGAATGTATATGGGCTAGAAGTTGGTGATTTTATAGGTGGAGGAGACATAATTCTTGCCCTCATGGAGCTCACCAGCATATTACATCTAATTTATTTTGTTATCACTTATTTACTATTCACTATATACCAACTGATGCTAAGCCCTTTTAAAACATTTTCTTTTTTCCCTTTTCCCCCATTTTACTGAGAAATAATTGGCATATGTCACTGTATAAGTTTAAGGCATACAACATGATGGTTCCACTTACATATACTGTGAAATGATCAGCACCAGTAGGTTCAGCTAACATCTATCTTCTCGTAAATGTGCATCGCTTTTGTATTAAGCAAAGATTTTGTAGCTTCTTAGATGATCTTTTTTTGTGTGTGTGTGGGTTTTTTTGTTTGTTTTTTTTTTTTTTTTTGTAGTTCTTTGATGCCAGGGAGGTAAGATTAGGGAACCCTAGGAGGTAAGTGGCTTCAAATAGCTGTGAAGGTCTTGAAGGGAAGTTTTGGGTATTAATTCTCTGGTATTTCCTCAGGAGGCATGCTTACAACATCATTGACAAAAGATTTTTTTTAATTATTTTTTAATGAGGAAGTTCTTTTTTTTCTTTAATGAGGAAGTTCTTGTTTGAATAATTTGTTGAGGTGCAGTCATACATCTTTGACAATAATAATCATTGAAATATGACAGTCTTAACTTTGACAATTAAAATCCGTTAAGCTAAAAATACTATGACAAAAGTCATGACATTTCCATGTTCTCATATAACTTTCCTTGGTGTTGGGGCACCTGGGTGGCTCAGTCGTTAAGCCTCTGCCTTCGGCTCAGTTCATGATCCCAGGGTCCTGGGATCGAGCCCCTCACCAGGCTCCCTGCTCGGCGGGAAGCCTGCTTCTCCCTCTCCCACTCCCCCTGCTTGTGTTCCCTCTCTCGCTGTGTCTCTCTCTGTCAAATAAATAAATAAAATTAAAAAAAAAACTTTCCTTGGTGCTATATCTGAATTACAATATTAATTTTGAAGTTCCTATTTCCAGGTTTATTTCATTTTATTTTCTAAAGATTTTATTTATTTTGAGAGAGAGAGAGAGAATGCATGTGTGCACGTGGGGTGGGGACAGAGGGGGAGAGAGAGAATCTCAAGCAGACTCCCTGCTGAGAGTGGAGCCTGACTCAGGGCTCAGTCTCATAACCCTGACATCATGACCTGAGCCACAGTCAAGAGGCAGTCGCTTAACCAGCTGAGCCACCCAGGCGCCCCTCCAGGTTAATTTTAAAAGGAAGAAGTACTGTGCTTGTAAAAGCTCATGTCACTACAGTAATTATATCTTCCCTTTATACCAACAAGTAAAATCCACAGGGTGACTTACTAACAGAGTACAGGTAAACTAGGCATAAAGGACTTATTTTCTTGATAGAAGACTGTCTCTAAGGCCCCAAATAATGCACAAAACTTAAATTTCAAAGAACTTTCCAGTTGAAGATAGTTCAGAGAGTTCCTTTGTGTAATAGATTAAATGTCCTGGTACAGCCTCTCAAATGGAAGATATTAAGTATCTGCACCCTGTTTGCCCCACCTTTCCATGAAGGGTCTTAACAACACTCTTTCTTGGTCCAACAGCTTTTAATAATTGGACCTCTGCTTTGTAGAACCTCTGAGAAAGTTCCTGTTTTGTTGTACCTATTTCAATGTGGCCACACTGATGAATGTTTCCAGCATACATAGGAACCTGTTCAGTTAGGACTCAAGAATGGTGCTGGGAGAGTTCTCTTGGGAATCAGTTTCTCTTTCTAGCTTTCTTCCCTTACCCCTGTGGAAGGCTCGCTAACGACCAGGTGACTTGGTTTTCTTCTGTGTGAAATGGAAGGCTGTGGAGACAAAGAATTTGTGTGTGAAGACATGATGTAGGTTAAAAGTGCTCTGAAAGAAAAGGTACTATTGTTAGGAGAACTTCCCAGCCCTGATCGAAATATGAACAGGAACAGAGTGGTAACCTGAGGAAAGCAATCCTTCTCCTCCAGAATCCTCCAGTCTAGATAGATTTGGGTGCCCAGATGCTTTTCTTTGCCACATACACATGAAGGGCAATCCTAGTGTTCGAGGTAGGTTTCAAGACCAGGGGGTCAGTTTCAAGCCCTGAGTCAGTGAAGCCCCGAGCCCAGTTTGAAGCCTAATTAGTAGGAGGCTGGGTAAGGGGTAAAAGAGGTGCACTTCTTTACAGCAAAGGAAAAGTCACTTTCAGAGGTGTCTATGTTGTCATTCCACAATGAGGGGAGCAGACACCGGGAAATACATCGTGATATTAGGACATCATGCGTAAGCTGGGAATGGAGTAAATTATTTTGTAGTAAACATATGGAGTAATTGGCCAGTGGTGCAGGAAATCTAAATGAGGTACAGAGACAGCTGGACACTTTTATCTCAAGAGAAAAAGGATTGAAGGAGGGAGTGATAAACCGGGAAGGTGGAGTTGAGATAAACCTGAAGGAAACAAGGCCTCCGGACGAAACATCCTCTCTCTGCTCGGCGATTTCCACCGTGGCCATTGTTAAACACATAGCTGCTGTCTTCGGTGATTATTTCCCAGTAACATCTATGTTTCTGAATAAAAATCTGTTTGAATCTCAAGTCAGATTTGCCAGGTGCTAGATTCATTGTCAGCATTTAATGTGCTGGAACTGCTGATGCTGAGAAAGTGAATACAGAAAAAGCCTGCTTTTGAACTCCACTTTGGTGAACTTGAGGTGAAAGGCTTCTCTTTCCGATGGCCTCCTCTGCCAGGGGAAAAAAAAAATCGGTGACCGCAGAAGGAGGCTGAGATGCCAAGGGGGTGTGTTGCCAACCAGCCCTGTGAGGTCTTTGGCTCAAACCAGAGCGTTTTCTTACTGACGGTTGTTGATGGGGTAAAAGAACTAAGTTTGTCTCAGAAGTAGGGTCTCCAGTCTCGCCCTCTCTACCCGGGTTCCAGTTACGGTCTCCAGGGTCATAGTATCTTTTTCTTGGGGACTTGCAATTCTTTCCGAGAGGAAAACCCAAAGGAGGTAGGAGGAGAGATTTTTTAAACCGTGAAAAGGAAAACACACACATGATTAATGTTTAACCAGAGGGGTAGCCCTGAATGGGCCTGAAATCCTAACTGGGTTTTATTTTGCTCTGTCGACAGCACATGTTAAGTGAGCGGGGTGGGGGGGGTAGGTATTGGGGCAGTGCGACCAGGGCATCGACACAGGACACAACAGTTTTGAGCAAGAAGGACGACTGCCCTGTTTTCCCATTTCACTTCCGGCAGCAGATTCGTGAAATTCCCACGCTGATCTGAAGCACGGAGGATATTTATTGGACCTACGCAGCCGTGCCTCCAGTCTCCTGCCATGTCAGACTAGCATTTCTAGACACCTTCTGTCCTGGAGGGATGGCAGTACCATTTCCAGAAATTGAGATTCAGTCCAAATTTGGGCAAGCAGCTCAGACTCAGCAAGAGCCTTTTAAAAGTGGTAAACAAAAGGAGTAGAGGGGGAAATAAAGGAAGGGAATGCCAGGAGGGGACTCAAAGGGGAGGTTTGCTGCAGTCCTTTACGTTCAATTATACCAGCTCCTTTGTGCTTTTCCCTTTAGCTCTGCAAAGAAAGAATGAAATATGGTTTTCATAGCAAACTGGCAGCATTATCTCAGGATGCATATTTCTTTGCTGGGTTGGAATGCCAATGGGGGGGGGAAGTTCCTCGTTTAGAGGAAAGTACAGTGCTACAGAGAAAACACAAAACAACAAAAAAGGAATGCAACAAGTTTCTGAAACAGTTCCAAACCTTGCCCCTTAAAGAAAGTATTTAAATGAGAACTTTTTTGAAGATAAAATTTTTCATGCTGAAAGTTACCATTTTTCAAAAGCCTCTAAATAGGGAAAGAAATTTGGCCAAAAATGTAGACTATTTTTTATATTTGAAGATTTTTTAGAATTAGCCCCTCTCTTTCATTGATGAGGACAATGAACTCCACAGACCAGTCCTGTGTGAGGCACAAGGCTCTACCTACTTCTGCACTTCATTATACCAGTATTTGGAAGAGAGACAAGGTTTGCTCAAATAAGTCCTTTATCCATCTCAATTGGCATCATCTACATGGTTTCTCAAAGTAACACAGAAATAAAAGTTGATATTTCAGTGGATTGCATGATTTTAAAGTCGGATGATATTGGCTTGCTATTTACTTACTTTAAAATAGAGAAAAAATGAAGAGGAGCTATTGAAAATATTACAAAATTATCTTATAGCAGCAGATTCAGCAAGTATTCCTAACCCCAGCCACAGATCGACAATGCTGTATCTTAAACAAAACTCAACGAAAAGGACTTTTCAGACTGCGCTCCAACTTATTTCCAGAATGCAGAAACTCGAAAGGTGCTTATAAATGTAAACAGAGCCCTTATATTAGAAACTCTTCAAAGGAAGGTGAAAAGATAGATCAGAATATACAAATGCTGTATTGTTTACTTTCTCTACATTTTTTTACCCTTAAAAATAAGAGTCTGGGTGGCTACTGCTTGATTCTAAATTCTCAGTCCTTTTTACCCCATTGCTGCTTTTTCCGGTAAATCTTTTTTCCTAATTTCTTCCATCCCCCCCCCCCCCCCCCCCGGTATAGAGTGTTTTTAAAATGTATTCCAAAGATTCACTCTCAGAGAAATAAGTACTTTATGAATAGTCTTTAGACCAGATCCTCATTCACTTCACTCATTCATTTCACGCATTCATTCATTGGAGAGCAGTCTTCCAAAAATTACTTAATTGAGAATCTGCTCTGTTAATGAGTAAATGTAGGTCCTATTAACCTCTTGATCTTAAGGACTTGTTTTGTTGTTGCTGCTGTTGTTTTCATTGTGTTGGGTTTTTCAAGTATTAGAGAGTGAGCCTCAGCTAGGTGGCACCTCCCAGGGCTTACCCCAGAAATTCTGTCCAATTCATGATACAACTATTTTCTCTATTCCCTAGAAACAAGGAAAATCATTTTTTTACCTGCCAAATTATTAGAAACCAGGATAGAAAAATATAGACAGACTTCTTGGGTTTTTAAAATTTTCTCATCATTTTTTCCTGCTTCATTGTTTTATTGTAATCCTAGTAGAAAACCATGTTTCTGTTTTTGCTTGTTTGTGTTTTGTGCATGAATCAGAATCATCATTGCTGACTGAACACTCAGTATAGATTTGCAGCTAACTCCCCGCCCTTGTGCAGAATCGTTAATTTGGCGCTGGGGTTGAAACACAAGCAAGGTTCTTTCTCTTTTTCCCTTGCAAGGTAAACATAGAGAGAGAAGAGATTTCCCATCTGTCTCTAGATACAGCTTATCTTTTAGATAAGTCCCTGCAGGCTGTTTAATGTTGACCTCTTGAGTTCCAAACTTCCTTAATGCCTTTAGATAAGCAAAAACTTTAGCAGTAATTACTAAAGGAGCGGTGGGATAGTGGGTTAATCCCCAAAGACCTGGATTCAACTCTACCTCAAAGCCCACAGGTGAATAATCTCCTTAATGCTCTGGGCTTAATGGTTTCAACTCCATTCTTAAGGAAGGACCTGGCCATTCTTGACTAAAGGTATATCATGAGAATAAGTGCCAGAGAATTCCTTTTGTGTTATTGATTGATAGATCTTCTTCATAGAGACGGTCACAGATATCTGCATACTTTCACCTGTCTGATATTGACATTTAGGTAATTTCAAGGTTAAACTGTCTTCTATTTTAAACCTAGATTTTGGATATCCTTTCACTTAAAAATGATGAAACACATGGGCGGCTTTCTTTGTCTCTACACACACTGTTTTCTAAAATTCAGAATGTGCCCTCTTCAAAAGAGGGAATTATGATTCCAGTAGTCTGGGGGATGAGAATATTCAACCTAATGTATGAAATGAAATGCATAAGGATTTCATTGGGCCAAGTGGTCCTTCCCCCCCCCCCCCGCCCCCAATTGTGGATCTGAATCTTATTGTTTTATTTGCCAGTGCAGTTGAAAGGATGCACGGGTATTTTTGAATGCCCATGAGCAAATTTCCTCTTTATAAAGGTGTGTAGAAAGTAGCACAATAGAATTTGGTCACAGCTGGCTTATTTCCTGTGTTACCTGCAGCCAAGTTCAATAGGGTAAATTCCGAATACCTTCTTAGCTGGGAGTTACTAAATCTTGATAGTCTTGGATCTGGGTGACTCAGTGTGGCTCTTTGCTTTGCTACATATGCAGGCTTCCTGTTATCCTGCGATGTTCCCATGGATTCAGTGTTTCTATGTCTGTGTTTGGTGGAATGGGCTGGTGTAGAAGAAAAGTGTTAAAGAGAAAAGTAGAAATTCCCAGTGGACTGGAATAGTAAAAGTCCGACGGATTACCCTTTCTTGTAATTTTTTCATAATGAAACTACTAAAGCAATGTCAGTAAACAGGAAACAAGTGTAAAATAGTTAGCACCAAAGGGAACATAATAGGTTACTTATTAAAATCCATAGAAGGATTATGTGACCTCATCGGGTCCAGGGACCAGAGATCACATGACTCAGTGTGCCTTTTCTGAGGTGAGCACCCCAATGCACTTTGTCAGCGTACTGGCTTCTGACATTAAATAAGCTTCAGGTATGATTTATTGAGTAGCCTTTTGACAGGAGCAAGAACTGAAATCTTCTAGGCCTTGCTGAGCCTTAGCTCTGTTCTCATTACTTCTCCAAGTATTACATTTAGTCAACCGAGTTATGTGTAGTTCTGGGAGAATCTCTCCTGCTCCCAGAAGTCATTGTTCCACTCATAATAAAATTATGCTATCAATTTGCCACAAGAGAAACACTGAAGTTCACTAAATTATTGCCATGTGTTTTGCACTAAAGACAAAGTGATACCAATTAAAAAAACAACCACCCCTGGATTCTATTTTTTAATGGTGTGCAGGGAGGAGCAAGGCTGGCTCACAAGGGAGGTCATGTCTCTCTTCTACACATTACAAATTTCATTTTCCTTAATTAGAAAATGATGCTTACGGAGAATGAGCAGGGGGTTTAAGTGGGGAAAGAAGAAAGAATGAAACCTGAGCTCTGCCCTAAATAATTTGTCAGAAAATGACAACTTGCCTCCCACAAGACTATTTCATTTGAAAGATTTGCTAGGTTACATTAGGCTCAGATAGATTTTTCTGGAAATGGGGCATAACCCACAGACTAAAAAAGTCCTGGTTCCAAAGCTCTGCCGATACGTCAGATCCATACTTTGGTTCCATCATAATATCTAGGACCCTGTAGCTCTCATTTAGGATAACATTTTCAGGATGCTGGGTCCCTAGGGAGTTGAGCATTAGTTATGATGTAAGAGTGTCATGTTTTTAGAGTATCAGCAGGAATTAATATCCTGCGGTCTCATTTCATCTTCTACTAGATTAATTAAAGAATTGCCAATAATTTGGTCTCAGAAGGAAGGCTTACCTGTCCCACACCCTAAATAAATAGTGGCTGCCAGTTTACCATCAAGTTGGTGATGAAGCAAATTCAGAATTTTTAGATACAATGAATAAGTCAAATTCCATTACCACAGAAAATCTCTATACAATAAAATTATTTCCAGCCCCAAGCAGTACTAATTTTAAATAACACTTCTAATGACACAATTTTGTGAAGCAATTGTGGGCAGCCCTTTGTAGTGTATTATAATGAATTATATTTGTTCTGAGGGCAACAGGTAAAACTTCTTGAGAAAATTGACAGTTTATGAAGATGATAGGATTTTCCCAGTAACCCCAGTAATCATTAACAGCAACAACAATAATAATATTGCTAGACCTTCCGAGAAACTCTCCCATAGCCTCATAGCAACACTCGCAAATAGACCAAACTGGATTCAAAGAGAGGCATCACAACAGAACAAAATTAGGTTGTATTTTTGTGACTGAGAGTTCTGATCTTTGGTTAGGTTTCCAAACTAGTGGAGGGTTTGATATAATCTCTGGATTGTCTTGGGGTTTTTTTCTGCCTTTTAAGTGACAAGGGAGTTACTCACTTCGCTTAGCTCTTAGTAGGTGCTCCTAATTTCTTGTTGACTTGAATTCGAAGAAGCTAGAGAGAAGGCTCAGGAAGAAAATAGGCATGATACCTGGGTACGGAGGTGAGAAGGCCAGCACTAGCGTGCCATTTCTTGGAGATTAGATTGGAAGTTAGTTATGAATCAGAGGAAGGAAGTCTTTTAGTAGTTGGATAGAAATAGTACAAGAGACCATGAAAGTGGGGAAATTGAGTAAAGGAGGAGGCTGGGAGGAAGCCAGCTCTCCCTGACTAGAGAAAAAGAATTTGCAAGTGTATGAGGCACTGTGAGAGAGATAGACAGCCCGGTCCATGGGGTCCTGGGGCGGCCGGCATGGAGGGGGCTTCAGCGCTCACACAGAGAACAATGCAGTGTGGTAGGTTTAAAGGGAATTGGCTGGGACGTCGGCAGCTTGGGTCTAATTCCAGCTCAGACAATTTGTATGATCTTGGGCAATTTAGCCTTTCTCAGTATCTATTCCCTCATCCATAAAAGAATGGGGGACTGGGTGATTTTTAAGGTCCTTTCTATCTTTAAAATTCCATTATTTTATGATTCTAAGCCTGTGAACTGAAAAAAAAATCTAGTCAAAGCAAGTGAGATGAAAATGATTTTAACCATTGTGTTTTGAATTGATTAGAAGAGAGGGAGAGAGAGACCAGTCACAGTAGACTATGGGTGCCTTAAACAAAACCTGAATCAGAGATTTAGCTATTAAAATGGAAAAGGAACCGATTTTATCTCTATTGTTAAAAAACGTGGCAGGATTTGGTGACTAATTCAGCATGGGGTGCGAACAGCAAAAGGAGCTACAACAACTCTGGGCTCTGTGCCTTGGGGAACAAGGGTTTGAGGATTCTTTCCACAATGACAGCAGATTTGAGTGGGGCCTGCTGGTGTCTCTGGGAAGACGATCTTGTTTTCACAATAGATAGCACAAAATAGAGATGAGCCCTGAAGGGGAAGAGGTCAGAATAACAGGAAACACTGTGGGACCGCACAAGGGGAAGGAAAGGTAGGTCTGAGGGTACAGATGTTATTCAAGGCCCTGGGAGCAGATGAGCTTGTCCAGAAAGAGAGAGGAGGCCTTGGTGATAGAGAGCCCTGGGAGGAGCTTAGGGAAAGAGGGGCAGTTTCACACTGACTGCTGTAATTTAGAGGGTACCCTGACAGGAACAACTCCCTAGGTGGTCATATAGGAGCTTCCTGAGGCAGAACACTATAGAGAACAAGATTTCAATCCACAGTTTACAATTTCCAATTGGAAAGACCAAATAGAGTTAAAAAAAAGTTTTGCATCTATTTAAAGCACAGATTTCTTCATAAAAATGGAAGAGCAAACAAGGTAATGAAGTACATCATTGTTCTTCCAAGTTTAGATAGAATGATAAAGGGGTAAACTTTTATGCCGTAAAAGATTTGACTTCAGTTGACATCCCCCATTTTTGCATAGTTGTGAAGATTAAAAATCTTGTAAGAGTGTAGAGTCAGTCACATCATGAATTTTTCCACTTTGTGAAATTCCTTGGCATCCTGCTCCCTGACAGGTTGGCTTCAAAACAAAAACAATCTTCCTAAAAGTGTGTTGTTGATCTGGTGGTGAAGAGCAAGGACCTTTGGTATGGGTGAGCACTGCTCTAAAGTGATTTACTTCAATGGGGACCATTTATACACTTTGGCTTGTCACTTTCATGGCGATTTATAAATTTTTAAGAGGCAGCACTAGAGAAAAATGAAACACCATCTTATGAAAAGTGTATCTTATTTAGCTTTTGTGTAGAGGCTATGCACAAAGCCTTATTTTGATCATTTTGATAAGCTGTTTCTTAAAGGAGTGTTGTAGGCAGACGCCCCTATTCAGAAGGGTGAAAGAACTCAAACACCAAGTCAAAGTCATGGTGTAGAGTTTCACCAAAAGCCATTGAATTTGGAGTTATCTAGATGGTCAGATCAGATGATTTCCCCACCTAAGCAACTACCTTCATTTGTCAAGTTTGTCTAAACTGACTTGAGATACTGAGATTTGGGGGCTGGTTATCTACTTTTTCAATTCCACACTACATAGCAAGAGAGGAATAAAGTTGGAATCTCTGGGTTGCCATAGCTATGCTATTTAAATATTTAAATCAGTGGAACATTTGTGTTATAACCCCACCGTTACATCTGACCTCAGAACAATTTACTGTCCTTCCAGTGCCTGCCATGCCCCCTCCAAAAGTTATACTCTGCTTCCAAAGCTCTTTGGACTCCAAAGTCAGCTTCATCACCTTGAAGAAACTTCTGGATTTCCTAAGGCTCTCTTTCCTGGCTGTACCATTTATATTGACATGTTGCTACACTAGAGTTCATGTCTATCATGATTTCTTTCTAAAATAAGCATATTCCTTGCCAAGTCTTCTCACTGGGGACCATGAAGACAGATGAAGCCTAGAATTCAAAAAAAAAAAATTACTTTCAATGAGTTTGAAAATTTTCTGAAACCATGATCTTTTCCCCTTGAATGCAGTGAATGAATCATCCTTGTTACCCACCTAGTCCTGACTGTATTTGGAATAATACATGAAAATTTTACAATTTCTGTAGACAACTGGGCATTTGTAATAAAAAGGAGTAATATGACAGGTTGAGTTGTTTTATGAGAATATGTTATTTTGTGACCCTTAAATCTTTATTTGTTTTTTTAAAAAGATTTTTATTTATTTATTCATGAGAGACAGAGAGAGAGAGAGAGAAAAGCAGGCTCCCAAGGAGCAGGGAGCCCGATGTGGGACTCGATCCCAGGACCCTGGGATCATGACCTGACTGAAGGCAGATGCTTAACCATCTGAGCCACCCATGTGCCCTAAATCTTCATTTAAAGGGGAGCATTAAATATACTATCACACACAGTCAATGAAATCATAATTACAGTAGAGCTAAATTTTATAATAACTCTCTCACATGCCTCCCAGGATTCAAGTGCACTTACTCCTTGATTAGCCTATGCTCAGGAAAGGAGGCATTGTTGTTTATCATGAACTTTATAGAAACTATAAAAGTAACTGAAGAAAAGTTTGCTCCATTCAAAAGGAAGGACCTCCTTCTTGAGGGCAGAAAGTATGGTCTGTTTGCTCTCCCAAGACCTGGGTACCTGCTGCAGTGCCTGGTCACCAAAATTATTCGTCCGATAGTTATTGAAAAATGCATGCATGATGAGTGGATATTTAGTACCAAAAGATGGTTTTATCACAAAGGGTTTTATCTGACTAGTAAAAACTGTTTTAGGGGTAATAATACTTTATTTAGAGGTAATGGAGAATGAAAAATGTAAAATAATCTTCCTATCAATTCTAGACAGTTGCTAATCAAGTGATAAATTTAGCTAAATATTGGCTAATTCAAATGAAATAAGCAATGAATGGAAAAACCCCTGTAAATAATCTAACCCCAAAATTTGAAGTCCAGAGATGCCCTGAATAGGGGCGTCTGCCTTCCCAGAGCCACCCAAGTTAGAGGTAAAGAGCAAAGTTGAACAAACCAAATCATCAATCCAGAACCATTTCTCATAAACCACAACCTGCTTGCAAAATCCTTTCATTTCAGTGATTTAGTTATCTCAAAAAGAAAAAAAAAAAATAACCCTAAAAGGAAGTATCTTGATCATGTAGTTTCTTTTCTTTCCTATGTAATTTCATAGCACCATTATGACCTTGGTTTTAAGAAAAATTAAACAACTCTGTCTTCCTGATTATTATTATATTACTATGTTTATGAATGTTCTGAAAAACAAATTAGTAAGACACTAATAATTGGGATTCCTACATCATGTTTTAAATAAAGTTTCTCACATGAAGCATTTTAAGTCCACCCAAATGATTATATGTAATCTGAAAAAATAAAAAAGAAACATTTAAGGAATCTCAAAAAGTCTTCCCAAAAATCCACTTTGGATTGGCTTTGGGCTGAATTTATTATTGGTGGCTTTTGAAATCTGTATGCAGAGGTGATGGGGGAACGTTGAGTCAAACTATCAGAGGGCACTCACCTGAATTATTTAATAAAAGAAGATTTTCTGGATCTGAAAAAGAGGATACTGAAACAAAGCTACCATTAAAGACTTAACAAGAGTGGGAGCTAAGAGTGGGAGCCACTACCATATTGGATCTGTGACCTTGGACTCTAACCAATTATGAAGACCCAGAGCAGCCAGTGAACAAAGCAATTACAATGGGAGTCAAACCATTAAGGAGCCAAGAGTTCAGTAGCTTTATGTCCCTCCCAAGGTATCCCTAGAACACTGTGTGATAGGAATTGAATAATATTAACATTCCCACATGGTAGTTTAGAGCAACTTACAGTATATTCTAATCCAAGCAGATTTTTCATTTTCCCACATGACTGTGGGAGTGGTTATTTTATTTTTATATGTACTTTTACAAACATTTAAATTGAAATAACCAGTAGCATAAAATTGCCAGTGATTTAGCTGGCTATGAACTTGTAACCAAATATACTTCGAAGATTTTTTTTTCTCCCTGTAGCTCTCAGGTAAATTTCACTGCATGACAGCATTTCATGCTAGGCAAAGCCCATACAGGAGATGAAAAAGCATGAAGCATAACAAACATCACAAAGCCAGTACAATTTCTTGTTTATAAAGAAAAACAAGGAATGTAAGCTAAGTGGAAAGGTGCCGGTTGAAAGATATTTTAAATGCCTTCGAGTTAAACCCATCAGGGATCAGAAAGCAGAAGGCAAATTCTAGAGGCTAGCACACCAAGGGAAGAGGCTGATGAATTGCCTTGTGCACATTTTAATTAAACTATCATCGTGAGATTTTTTTGTGTATTGATTTGCACAGTACTTAAAAAAGCTTCTTTCCCCCCTACCTCCCTCCTTTGAATGTTAAAGCTTTGTGCCTTCAGCTTGACTCTATGAAAAGAAATTACTCATCTTTGGGATTATTATGGAAGAAAAAAAACAAAACAAAACAAATGGGTGGACATGTTCTCTTCTCCTTTTCAATATGTTTAAATTTCAACTGTTCATATAATTATGCTGGCATGTATTTCTTCCTGGCTCTAGTCATGCAGAAAAATTTTAAACATGAGAAATTGGACAACTCTAATGTGGTGTAAAATCTACTTACGCATTGTATTTCTTTCAATATTCTTTACCAATAGTATGCACATTGTTAAAATTAAAAGAAAATGTTAGCTTTTATACCCTAATGCATTTACGTGATATCCATAGCTGCCAAATATTTTATTAACATTGAAAAGAAGAAGTTTGAAAAATAAAAGAAATGTTAGAGATAGGGTTGACTTTAGGCAGGGGTGACAGTAACAACCATTTAATAATAATCACCGCTTTTATGGCACCAATTATAAGAGTATTTACCAACAATAATTAGTTTCCTAACATCCCTGTGAGTCAGTTATTCTTTGTTCTTCTTACAGAGGAGTAAACTGAGGCACACATTGGAGTGATTTTCCCAGGGGTTTTCAGAAAATTGTGTGAATAGAGTCAGACAAATGCATTCAATACTCAATTCCCACATCAAAATGTAAAACTTCATATTCATAGGTAGTCGATTTCCCTGTCGATCTCTTCTGAGTAAATTGAAGATCAGTATCTGTGAATTTCTTCACACCTGTCTACCTCTAACCACTCCCACCTGCTCCCCACATGGATGCCAAACAAATGGGAAAAGAAGTACCTGGCACTAGAAGTCTGAAGTTCATTAGAAGAATGAGCTCTTTCTGAGGTATCGGTTGCTAAAACTGGTCTCTAAACCAGGCAGGTCATTTGAGAATAGCAGGATGGCCTAATGCAGGAATAAAGATGAATTCCATGATGAAGACATAGATGTCCTTCTTCCTCAGTGACTGGTTCAAGTCTCACATAACCATATATATATATATACACACATATACATACATATGTGTATATACATACACATAGTGGCCTTGGGAAGTCCATCTACTTTTCAGAGTTTTTTCTAGATCACAAGACCCTAGGGAAGATTAAGTTTTTCTGATGCTGAAATAGTGTTCCTATCTGTTCAAGAGTGAGCTCCAGCTAACCACTTAATTTTTATAAGTAGCCCAGATTGGAAATGGTCCCCAGCAGGACCACAACTCTAAGACTCACTCCACAATAGAGCAGTCTGTCTTGACTCTCAGATCAGCATCCTGAAGTCTCTTCTGGGAATAGCCCATTGTTAGTGGTGATGGAGAAAGGGCCCCAGGGATAAATAGCTTGCTGTTTCATGTCACACTAATGCTCTGCATGTGAGAGATATCAGAGTTTTAATTTATTTAGGAAATTTGTTCCTTGATCAAAGTTTAATCTTTGAAGGAGATAAATTTTTCCAAATTTCAAACAATCTCTCCCTAGTCATAGACTAAATTCCTTCCTCCTCCACTTTTGGCTACTAAGCCGCTCTGTACCTCATTCAACAATGGACTGTGATATATTAGCTGTAAACCTCTGTTGGGTCATGGACTTCTTTGAGTATGTGATGAAACCCATGAGCACCCAGAAGAATATGTACAAGTACACACCCACATTACACATACCACACACTATTGCCTACAATCTTAGGGCCCTTCCATGGACCATCTAACAACACCAAAAACAAGTGAACAAAAGCAAACAAAAACAAGAGACTTTCTACTCTAATATGTTGGCTGGAAATATATTAACTAGTCTAAGGAAAAACCATAATCACGATTTATCCTTTTATTGGGGGTTGGATTTTAAAGTAAATGAGTTTTTTAAGTGGTAAAAGATGGCTCACGTTTTATTAGATGTTAAATTTATAAAAATTATGAACCATACCTTTCGGTTTGTCCTGTGTGGTACTGCTGGGGCCACCCCAAAGAACTGGGCATTCTGTACCCTGCACAGCTCGAGGGGTGGATGCACACCATGCAGTCGTGTGCTGTGATTTGCGCCCTCTGAGTCAGGCAGTGCCCCTGATCAATGTCTAGCACATTTTGGATATTGAATGGGTTAATAAACTGAAATGGCACTACCCCACAGCACATCAATTTTAGCAAAATGCTATTTCAGTCATTAGCCATTAAGTCTACTTTGACTATAATTATTCTGTTTCTTCTTAATGTTTGGCGACTTTCTTCTTAATGTTTATCTTGGTGTGTTAAAAAATATATAGTACACGTCTAAATAGCCATTAGACTTTAAAGAATATCACTATTCAACAGAAACTTTTTTTCATTGGTGCGCTTTATGCTAATAAGTATCTTGTACACTGCCTTCAATGATTTGTGACCACCTTAGAGCCCTGCTTTGTGAAATGTCTGATTATCTGCATATCTGCCTATTAATGTGTTTATCTGTCCACCTATCTATAGAAATTTTAAACGGTGTAATAACTTTTAAAATAGTGACACTAATGTAGTATTAGATTAAAAGAATGTTACTTTATATGGGTGTAAATGTAATTTAGAGGCACTTAAAGGAAGCTCTATACTTAGCATGATTCTTGGCCAGTGAAGACAGGTTGATCCCACTCATTTTGGGATTGCTAATTTGCCGTTAATTAGGAAGATTGATTCTGTTCTGTGATGCATAGGCCCAACCCCAAATGCATTTTTCTGGTTTCTGGAGCACTTTCCTAGTTGTCATTGTCATTGCAAATGTGTAGCTGAATGTCACAGGGCCTGGAGAAATAGAAGTGCTTTCTGGCTTCTCGAAAGCAAGTATCGACATTTTCCTGATTTTGTTTTGTTTTGTAAAGCTCATGCTGGTATTATTTTAAATAAACTTCTGCTTTATTCCAGGTAATAGTTTTAAAATTACAACATGAAAGCTGTGCTCAGATTTGAATTTCTTGTAAAAGAAATACTTTTGTAGCAAAAAATCCTTATTTTCTTGATGCTCAAACTCAATGCTCCCATTGAAGTTGTGTTATTCTGTACAAAACAGCATTTACTTTTCAATATGTTAACTTTTTTTTTGTCTTCCCTATGATATATTGAGTTCGCAGCAATAAGCTTTTTTTCCTACTCTCTTCTCTTGGCTGCTGACAAATCTTAATCATTTGACTATCCTTCATGACAATTACTTTAACTAAGATGAGTTATATTCCCTTTATTGGAATCGAGTCAGGGAATCTATCAAAACTAGTGAAAGGAAAATTCCTAGAAATGTTTTTAAACATAGTCATTAAGAATGGGCTGAACCAATACAGAAAAGAATGTGGGTACTCGACAGTGCAATTTTGATGCCCACCATTGGCAGTAGCATAACAGGCAACTTTGAACCACATAATTTATTTCATAGTGGTGGAAACTGAATAGTACAAACAATATCAAACCCACAAGGAGGGATCTAATTTCATTTATGTAATTCACATGCTATGTAATGTTACTAATAAGCATACTGATAGACAAGTATGCATACAGGGGTGCCTGGGTGGCTCAGTTGGTTAAGCATCCCACTCTTGATTTCATCTCAGGTCATGATCTCAGGGTCATGGGATTGAGCCCTGCATCAGGCTCTGTGCTGGGCGTGGAGCCTGCTTAAGATTCTCTCTCTCTCTCCCTCCACCCCCCCACCGCCAAAAAAAGCATGCATATATATATGATGAATATACATGAATAGTGTGTATTTACGTTCAAAGTCAGTGATCTAATCCATGATTACTGTTACATCTTAACATCCTCAATATTTTGGAAAATCTCTCATGATTTCCTTTTCTTTTGACTCCATAACAAGTTGAAAATCATTTTGATGGCTACTTTTAAATGTGCTAAATATAACCTCAAAACCAAAACAGAACAAAATAAATAAAAAACCTAGTCACTGAGGGCATGAGAAGGGAAACAAGTGGTAATACATAAAACACGGGTCTTTAAACATGCATGTTGTATCTGTCGGCCTAACATGCAGCCTTATGTGCTTAAAAGAAAAACCTTTGGTTGTGCCTTTTGTCGTGACTTAGGGATCCTTGCCAGCCTCTGTGACATCTCCCAGAGTCACTGGGAGTTCTTTGGTAGTTCCTTTTTATTTCTGGATATCACTAAATGTTTTCTATAATAATTCCTCATGCAATCAACTAACTACGTATCTCTGTGTGAATGTTAACCTTCAGCCGGCTCCTGCCTGCCAGCCAGTAGTCTGCTGAGTTGTCACCTCTATCATCAATATGTGTATGTTTAGTAAATCCAAATTTACTCAATCCTAATACTAGCTGGCAGAAAATATAATTGGAGAATTAGATTTGCTGCCTCCTTTAAACCCACACATTCAGTCATCGACAATTCTTTATTGAGCACTTACTGTTTTATCGCCCAGGTACCCATCATGGTGTCAGACATCGTGCCAGGCAAAATGTATTCGGGGGTGAGACAGTATAGACTGCCCTGCCCTCAGGAAACTTACAGTTCAGAATCAAATGTAAATGACAAAAGTACAAAACCGTTACCTACATTGGTTAGAACCTGGAGTATATTTTCCCTAAAGTTCGTTGTTCTAGGTATGCGCAGAGTCCAAACCATACCCACAAAAGCCTACACATTATTCCTTCTGAATTTCATCTCAGAATGTCGGAAACGTATCTCCCGCCCTGCCCCCCACGTAGCTAGGGGAGAAAATAAGATGCAAATGCGAAGAACATTGCCTGTACTAGAAAGCACAGACTGACAAGCCAGCACTAGGATTTCTTGCCCTTTGGAAGAGGACTCTACCCTTATGCTTTTCTGGTTCTTCCATTTCCTCTCCCATCCCACTGATTCACCGCAGTAAAATTCAGCTATGGAAAAGAGTAAGACATGTATACGTGAAATGTCTTTAGGTTGAAAGATTGCTGTACCTGTTTTTTTACCTTGGTACCATATTTGATTGGGCCATTTGTCAGGTAATATTTTAGTGCTGGGTGCTAAAGAGATACTCGCAAACCAGAGACATGACCCCGGCCCTCATGGAACTTCTAGGCTATGGAGGAAGACATACAGACATAAGTGTATAATTATTATTTGTTTTTATTATTAATAATGCTTATAATGGAATCATTGCTGACCAATTGATCATGAGCTGAAAATTATTTTCTTTTTGATTTCCCTTTGTAAGCAGGGCTACCCGTTTTTCCAAGAGCTCACCAGCATTAATGGTGTAGTCCCTGGCCATGTAGAATGGAGAAGTTGGCCCACAACAGAAGATAAAAGATGTTGTTTATGATTAGTTCTCATTAAGCCAAGCGTGACAGTGTTGACTGTGTTTAAATCATAAGTTTATTTTTTTAAAAGATTTTATTTCTTTATTTGACAGAGAAAGACCCAGTGAGAGAGGCAACACAAGCAGGGGGAGTGGGAGAGGGAGAAGCAGGCTTCCTGCAGAGCAGGAAGCCTGATGCGGGACTTGATCCCAGGACCCTGGGATCATGACCTGAGCCGAAGGCAGACGCTTAACTACTGAGCCACCCAGGTGCCCCCATAACTTTCTTTAAAAAGTATCTAAATACTTCATGTATATTATCTAAATGCCTCTCAGAGGAGTTTTCTCACATAAGGACTATATTGTGTTTAATCTCCATTTATGTAAAAGGTTAAGTAACCAAGGTTCATAACCTACTTGGCATTTCCTAGGAGGATCCACGTTATTACACTGGTTTGTAGCCAACACAGGTAGTAATTCGTACGTATTTCCTAAGTTACTTCATATTGAGGAACAGCAAGATACACTGGAAAGGATGGATTTTGAAACAGGAAGAATCTGAGTTTGCATCTGGTCTCACCATTAACTATCCGAACCTGAATTTGGGGGCTCAGTTTTCCCATCTGTCAAACTGAAATAATGCCCTTGGTTCAGACTATTGTTGTGAATACTATAACAGTAAGAGTTCCAAAAAGTAGCTCTCATCACTATTGTTTTCACTGTTGTTATATCACATTTTCTATTTTCTTTCTATTCTTGGAAAAGCCTGGTATATTTTTCTGCATATGCTGAGAGATTAATAATAAATATCATTAATTAACAGGTAACATAGGAACTGAATGTCAGGAATGTCCAACTTCCTTTCTGCAAATAGTTCTTGACGCCATTATGTATGATTTTTATTTTTCACGAGGTTTTTAATGCTTTTGATGAGGGCATGTTTTACAGAGGCATTCACAAAATAAAGACAGTCTCTGGTATTTGAGTACTTAGTGGCTTCTGAATCCCATGTCTGAGGGGAAATGGCAAAATGGTCATGAAAACCAGAAATCCTGGCCAAGTCTAAAGATATAGTTTCAGCAGTAAGTTTTTTTTTAATTTCTCTAAAGCCTTTGTTTGTGATATTTATCAAAATTCCACATTAAATACCTGAGTTTTATAAGGTATACCATTGAGATACAAACAGCTGACAGAATTTATTGTCGGCTTCTCCATATAGAGAAAATGACTTATGACGGTCATAGTAACACACTTCAAGAAGAGAACATGTATTCTTTTCAGAGATTTAAGTTAGCATTATACCCCTGAGAGAGTCTCTTGGTCACTTCCTCTATAGCCCATTGTTTCTCCTATTAAAATACATCAGGCATGTTTCTTCATCCCTCTCACTCTTCTATTTCTTAAGGATATTACAAAAAGAAAAAAGGGGATGTTAGCATCAGATGCTGTGGGAGAAGCTACACATCTAATGAACTCATACTGGGCTCTTGAAATGGTAGATGATATTTCCTTTCTATGATGAATAAGATCCGAAGATTAGAATAAACAATGTATGGATAATATTTATTGATCATCTCCTTTTTGGGTATCGTTTCTTTTTTTTTTTTTTTTAATTTCACCTTATTTTCCCCCCAGAGCCTCCGTTTTCCGTCTGTCCATTCTTGCCTTTCCTCCAGGTTCTCTCCTGGCTCCCTCCAAGCTGCTTTGTTGAAGCAGTTCACCTTGCTCCTCATGCTGCTTCTATGTGTGTCCCCGGATTATCTCCTCCCCTGGCAGGACCCCCTCAAACAGCATCAGGCCCTCTCTTATCTTCAGGGGTGTCAGCCTCTCGGCAGGAGTGACAAGCCTTGCAAATCTTTTGGCTTCTGTAATAAAATCTCAGTTGCTGAGATTTATGAGGTCAGATGCATGTAGAAGAGAAAACACCTACAGTACATGAAATTGTAAAGAATGCCAGGAGTTTAGACAGGAGGAAAATCTACCCAAATTCTTGACGGTTCATCTTTTTGCCAATGTGGTCTGGGTTTTCTTTATCATCCAGGCATTGCAGGTATTCAAATGGCCAATTCGGATATTTTTTTGGAGCTCTTGAGGTATCAGTTTATGTAATTAATAGAAATATACCAGCAGGTGACTGCAATGTGATTATAAAGTACAGTCCTGGCTGTTGGGTGTATTGAATACTTTTAAATGAAATATGCGGAGTGTGTGTATGCATGCAATGTGTTTAAATGAATGCAGCCTTTCCAATCAGCCAGAAAGAGAGAAAGGATGTAAATTGCTAGCATGTGTTGTTCAAAATGCAAAAGTAGGAAAGCAATATTGATCTGTGCTTTGGATGTTTATTTACATCAGTTGCACAGTGTTAAGATGTCTGGCCATAATTATCAAGACCTGCCCACCTGTCAAACCGCAATTGGGTTATTTCCCCATTGTCTTGCAGCAGTAAATCTTCAGGTCTGGATGGGCATTAGACAAATGGAAAAAGGCTACTTTCCCAGAACATGTAATTCATTATGGAAAACAGGTGCCTGCTGAAGATTTTTGCTTTAATGCAGACATATTTTATTATTCATAAAATATTAATGTGAGTAGTCCCGACCAGAGTTGTGTGGGTTGTTTTCATGTAAAATTTTCAGTTTTAATAGGAGACAAGAAATGGTAAGGATTCTCACAAGCCTTGCATTTTGCAAAGGTAAAACCATTCCATAAATAGTTTCATTCCCTTGCTCTCCCAAAATAGGTTCAAACGACCCTGGCTCCCACTTACGTAATGTGCGAAAATAAGTCTGCTTTAATGTTGTATGCGGTGGATGTTCCGTCCAGGCACAACCTTGCAGTGGGGACAGAGTGACCTTTCAAGAAAAAAAAAAAAGAAATGAAATATACTTTCATTTTCCAGAAATATGCATGCAAGTAAAAATTTGACAGCCTGGAAGAACATAAGCAAATATATCTTTTTATTTGAAGATAAAAAGAAGCAGGGCTGGATAGGAAAGAGAAAAAAACCTGTGAAAAAACGGATGATGCAGTTTTTACGAATAAGCAGCTTAATGTATCTTGGCACCCACAGTAAGCCTTGTAGGAGCTCAAAGTGCCTCAGGCAATCTGTGAGCAGAATAGCAATTTTATTACTTTGTCATTAAACCAATTTCACAGCAGTATTGTTTGTTAATGAGCAGCGGCAAACGAGCGAAGATGTCACACACTGGAATAGCAGAGAGATTTGTGACCCAAGCTCACAGCACTAAGATGGAAAGACCACGGCTATAAAAAAGGAAATACTTTGGGATGAAATGCAAAGTCTATACAGCAAAGCTTGTGTTTATGAGCTACCATTTTGCTAAGAGCTGTGAGAGAAATAAAGGTCTGGAAATATGCCGTTAAAACAGGGCCTATAAAATTAAAACCAAATTAAAGTATAGCAGAGGATTACTGCACCGAGTATGCTCGACAAAATATATTTTAAGTGATGAGGTGAAATCTCAATCAGTTTTGTTTGAATTTGGTTGGTATTTATGAAATTCAATAAAAAATGAAAAAAAATATCCAAACAAAGCAGCTGCCTCACCCTTCTGTGGTCTCTGAGCTATAAACATGCATCACGTTGAGGAAATTCAACTTGCCAATCCTTAAATAATTAGCAACTCTTGATTCACACGGTGCACCCTCTATCTCCATGAAAGCCTTCTCTGTTACTTTATCTATTTGTAAGGATATTGCACATGTATAATAAACACTCAGGCAAGAGCCTGATCTGCCTGAAGCCCATGAATCAAGTGCACCTAGCAGAGGCTGGGATTGAGCTCATCGTTTGTTGAGATTCTCTTTTTTTCTTTTTTGCTTCCTTTTCATCTTGTCTGGAATTTTCTCTTCCCTTCTCTCTTTACTTTTTTCTTCTTTTCATTTTCTTAACCTTACTTTTTTTTTTTTTTTTTTTTTTTTGAGCCAGGCTGGTCTTTACAAATAAAGAACTTGGAGACAGCCTTAAGGGATGCAAGAAACAGTGCCAGACAGGCGCATTACTGCATCCCTGCAAGGCATCCCGGGTGAGTGCCGGAGCTGTCTCACTGTGTCCATGCAGGGAAAAGTGGTTTATGCCGCCAGTCCTGAGATCAGACTCGCCCTCTTCAGAAAGAGAGTAGAGCGAAGACAGGAGCCTGGGCAGGAATTGAGGGAGGTGATCAATCTGTAACTGTGTCTCCGTTTGCGAAGGGGATTTTTGAAATAGTCTGGTTGTCGGAGCTGCTCCTGAGCCCCGCCATGTCTTTGTCAGGGAGGCTCCTCCTTTTGAGGGTGAGCTGATCCAACTCGTTGGGCTTGTTGTTGCCATGTCCAGAACCAAGAAAGTGCTTGCTTCTTCCATAGGAGGGTCCCGACGGCTCCACAGCCCCAGGCCCACAGCTAGTCACAGTCGAGTTTGGTACACCGGATGGAGTAAGGTTTATGGCAAGTATATGCAGTTAACTGCAGGAACTTCTGGGACCACACCACAGTTCTCACTGACCCCCTCTATAGTTTGGGTTGGCTGAAGATGTATATTTTCATGTTTTCCCTCTCCTAACCCCAGCCTGGATTTTTTAGGCATTTATTAATTTTTCAACTGGGTTGCGTTCTGTGTTTTTTTCTTCGCATTCTTTTCAGCCAGTTTTTTAGAGTGAGTTTTGGACAGATTCGGTGAAAGGGGACTCTGCAGGCAATGTTCACAGCCATGATGGAGGCGATGCACACAGTGGTGGGAGTTCAGCTTTAAGACTGTTTTCTGCCTGACAGGGCAGGACCCCCAGACAAATCACTGGCTGGCTCCGTGGTAGTTGGCAGCCATTCAAGACTGGTCTTGTGCCAGGAGTATTACTAGATAGCCAGACAGATCAATTCACTTTTACATTCCCGCCATTATTTATAGCCCCTCTGTATATCTACTCTTGCTTATGAAGTAATGATTAGCAAATACAGTACACATAAAACATGGGCATTTGTTCTGGAAAGGGCTTTCTCCTGCTGATATTGCAGATAGTTTCACAGGTCACAGAGCCTTCAAAAGGATTTAAAGGGCATGTCTTGTGTAGCATTTGTTCTTTTGAAAATGATGCTCCTTTCCCATTTTTGAGTAATTGAAGAGAATAGAAAGGTTTTCGCATCACTTAGGTCTCATTGAATTCTCTGCGGCCCCTTTTCCCACAGATGTTTCAGCCAAGCCTGTTCAGAGGGAGGTTACGTGGCCTGGCTTGCTATTTTTGCCATTCAAAATGACTATTTTATATTTGCCTTCTGAGTGGGTCAAGGTGAACAAAACTAGTGCTTCCAGCATTTATGGCAGGGAATTGCGGGTAGGATTTTTTCATATGCTGGAGGAAGCTCATGGGAGGATTCAGTGAAGAAAGACTTCGGGTCCCAATTTTGTGTGTGTTTTCTTCTCTTTGCTCTTCATGTTCTCTCTCTTTATCACTTACTTTCCAGAGCACGTGGTCCATATCAAGATGCTGCTCGGTCATCTCGGTTAGTTGGTGGTCTACCAGTTTTGGGGAGGATTAGTACTGTATTAATGCATTTTAAGAGGTGTTAATTCAGTTTGGAGTTCAGGCTTTGGAGTGAGGGAGCTTGACTTTTCCTGAAGGATGTACAATGGCCATACACTAGCTAGTTGGAAGCCTGCTTTCTATAAGCCTGTTATCAAATCTACACATTGACTGAGTCATGTCTTCCTATCAGAATGATCATATATGTCCAAAGAACATTAGACTGGGATGATACCGTCAGAAAGAATAAGGAAAGGTGGGCCAGAATCTGAAAACATGAAGCTTGTTGGCAGACTTTGATTCTTTGATTGCTTCATACTTGATTTATTGTATATTGGCCTTAATTCAGCTGACCTTACAAGTACCTTTTTTATCTTCCAACAACTGAACGCCTTTTGTATACGTATATGCGGTATCTTTTCTACCTATTGCTGCAGATAGAATTGTGACATATTATTGGTAAGGAGACTGAACAACTCCGAAGAATACATACTGTTGGGGGTAAGATTTCTGGAGGACTTTAATAATTTCAGATTTTATTCAGGAAGGGCATATATTTCAGGAGATTTTCTTCTAAATACTATAAAACTTTACCTGGAAAGTTACACTTTGTTCATTACAAAGGTGAGCAAAATTGAGGTTCCCAAAGAGACTTGACACAATTCAATACAGAATATTAATGAGAGAAAAGAAAACAAAAGTAAACTCTGTCCCTTTAGGTTTATGGCATTTGTTTCTGCCCTTTTAAATGAACTCCCGTAAAACTTGACATTCAAAAAAAATAAGAAGGGATAACAGGAGTTATGATGTACACGGAGGTTAAAAAAGAAAAGCAGCTTTGGATTCCTTAATGAAATACCTCTTTGCCACACCACCTTCTATTTTATAGCCCTTTACACTTTTCAGGACACTTGTGTCTGTGCCATTTGACTCTCGCATCAGCCCCGGGAAGTCAACAAGGTTTAAGTTATTATTGCCTTTTTACAAATGAGGCAATGCAGGCTCTTCGAGGTTTGGTAGCTTGTTCACTGTTGCAGAACTCTTAAGTGTCAGCCTAGGGCCAGAGCTTCAAGAGGTGACTCTGAACCCAAGGGTCTCTCTTCTACCCCTTGATTCCTTTCCATATGCTCTACTATCCTGTGGCAAGAGCTCCAGTGTAATTCTTGAAGATAATGGAGGCAGCTTTGCCCAAAGAAAAGGCTATTCCTCAGCCAAAAATGTTCATTTCCATTTTAGTCCACATCAGTGACCATGGGGCCTCTTTGGAAATTCTGAGAGAATCTCTCGCTTCGTGACCTTTGAGGGTGGGATTTCCCACAACTGTGCCCTCACTCTTAAAGGACAAACTAAGTCCATTTTTAATTTCCATTTTGCTTTCTTTGGTTTCTCTGTATTGCTGCTTTTCCCTCTGCTCTCCCATCAGTACTGGAGTCTTTGTTCCTTCCTGTTTTAGTGCTGTGTTCTGCTTGGCAGGACCATTCAAATTTCTTTTTTTTTCAGCCATGCTAGGAGGTCACTGGTCTATCAGTCTTCACACGGTTTTAAGGTTGGAGTTATTGCTAAGTGGTGCTGAAATATGATCCATAGGAGCAACCTAAAATGTGGGGACATGCTTTGGGTGAACCAAATTCTTTCCCACTGTGGGTCAAGAGTAGAAAGACAAAGACAGTGAGGCAAAAGGAACTTTGAACTCCATAAGTTAAGGGACTAAGAGTTTTGTTGTTTGTTTGGTTCTTTTCCCCCCTTTGAAAGTGATGTGAAGATCAAGTCCTTGAAATGATCTAAACCACAGAAAATAGTCTACAGTATCAGGACAACTGAGTCTGGGGTTGAGTTAATGACTTCTAAAGAAAGCCGAGTGACTATCTCTTGAGCACAATGTATGTTTACACTTCATGTTCTGTTGGAACTGATCATTTCTTTTTTCATTTTCCATGCTCCTTCTTTTGGCCCTGTGACTGAGATAATTCATGGAGCTACATAGAGTTCTTTGAGTCAATCCTCCATATTTCACAGGCATCACAGGACATCTTTTCTTGATGATACCTTGGTGATACCAGGGCAAACATCTCATTAAAACTTTATAGACCATTTTTGATTAATGAATAGAAAATTTACTAGATTTACTTGGCTCTTCTGGGTTGGAACTGGACAACAGGAGTTTTTTTCCTGACTTTTCTAAACCTTTGAAGCATGCTTTTACCAATAGAAGACAGGATCCTGTGCTACACTCCAGCCCTGAGTATAGGTTAATTCTGAGTATAGGTTATTCTGAACTTCCGATTGTGTATGTCAGATAGGTCAGTTCCATTGTAGGTAAAAGATGTAGAACACCACGATTCCATGTGACTTCTGCAGAACTTGCTCTTTTTTTAAACGAAGGACTTGATTAGCATGTAATTTATTAAGTATTTTACCATCAGAACCCAGGAGTTTCTGAGAATGTATCCCTTATAACTAGGTCAAGATTGTATTCCTACTTTGTTCACGTGGTGAAAATGAGGAATAAGAGAGCTTCATCTGCCAAAAGTCAGCATGGAGGTCTTTTTACCACATTTCTGCTGCATATCTAGAACCACCATCCCACACATACTCCAGATAATGGAGCTTCAGCAGATCTGCTTTAGTCAACAAAGCGGGTTCTGCATCATCCTTGCCCTCACCTTCTCAGACTTCTGAGAATTAAAAGAAGTGGCCGTTGAAGAAAAGTATAGATGGCTTAGTGTTTCTGGGACTTTAATCTCCAGCCCCCACTTCTTCTTATTTCAGCATCAATACCCATGCTCCGAACACTAGATATTTTGGCTTCCATTGTCCTTGACTTCAAGGAACTGTGAATAGAATAAGTATGTTTTTCTTATATGCCTAAATATTTAAAAGAATAGTTTGTCAACTCTGAACAAAGGTCCACCTATTTCATTTATGTTTATCCATGCCAGTGTAGGGAGACAAATAAAATGCCCTGAAAGATAAAACCTAACAAAATAACTGAAAATTCAAGTTAACTCCCTTATCATTTATGTTGGTCCACTGACATTTCCAGCGGTGGTTTAATCTACATAAAACAGTGACTAAGTGCAAGTTAATAATGCAAACATTAAAGCTCATCCTCCAGTGTTTCAGTGATACTAGAAATAAGTGGTATGATTGGGCCACTGTATACATAACCTAGAAAATAATTAGACTTTTGGTAATACTGGTAATTTTTCTAATTACTCTTAAGATTTAAAAAATGTCAGGATGCCTGGCTGGCTCAGTCAGAAGAGCATGCAACACTTGATCTTGGGGTCATGAATTCAAGCCCCATGTTGGGTGTAGAGATTACTAAAAAAATAAACTTAAAAAAAAGATTAAAAAATGCATTAAAAATTTGTTGTATTTCAAAGATGTCAACTATGTGGTTAATGCTTAATATTTACAATAAATTTATGAGGTATGTGTTATCTCCATTCTACAAATGAGAAACAGTGAATCAGAGAGGTCAAATAGCTAACCCATTGCAAACTAGGATTTAAATTTATCTCCAACTTCAATCTAGCATCTTTTATACTAACCATATTAGCTAGAAGTACTTGTGGTCTCTGTGTATTTGCTTAGTAGTTACCTCTACCTGGTATGTTCTTTCTCCTTCTCTCCTTCCCATTTCCGCTTATCAGAATTCTTGAAGGAGAAAGCCCAAAGCCTCCTGTCCTCCTTCCATTCTCACCCCAATTATATCCATCCTCTCTGTACACCTGTGAGCATTCTCCTCCCACTGAGACTCCCTCATCCTGGTGCATGGCCATCTCTTTACTGCTAAATTTCAAGCTTTCTGAGAGCAAGACTGAATCTTCTTCATCTGGGTATGCCTTGCGGTGTTTGGAGGATTGCAAACATTGGAAATTTGTTTTAGAATGATTTCAATATTTTCCCTTTTAATTCTCAGATGCCTTTCCAATACAAATTGGCCTTAACATTTCATCCTCAGGGCAACTCTTTGAAGTAGGTCATACAATTTAATCTCATTTATAGTTGAAGATAAGACACAGAAAGTTTAAAGAACTTGTCCAAAACCACACAGAAGGCGATGCAGCTAGGGTTTAAACCCAAATCTCTAAAGCCCACGCTCCTTCCTTTAAATTGTGCTGTTTCTATCATCACATAAAACCTAACCGATTGATGGCTATGTGGAGGTCTTATTTCTCCAATTAAATTAGGAGATCCATAGGGCATGAAATTAATCTCAGATCGAGTGCCTTGTTCACTTGGCAAATGTGGCCTCTCCTACAAGTTCTTCTTTTGTGTGCTTCCTCCTAAAGGCCCTCAGTACGATGCCATTAGGCAGCATGCTTTGGGTAAATATTTGTTCAAGGGGATTAACAGTTGTATCTTCTAGCATTTCTACAAATAATCAAAGACTATTACTAAAAGAAAGGAGGTAAAATAGGAGCTCCAGGAGACTGTTTGAAGGGAAAATGCACCATGTACATAATGGGAACGGGATTCATTACAGGTGGTGTAGAGATGAGACAGGCACGGAGAAGCTCCTGCAGGAAATCCTAGTTATGTCTATGGCATGGACTTCTCACCATCGTGTTAGTTTTCTTCCAGTGTTCTCTTGCTTTCTTCTTTCACTGACCCAAAACTTTTTAAGTTATATTCAGTATGATGATGAGTTGGTGGCTAACATTTTACCCAGGTGTTTCCTTAGCATATGGTTAAAGATAAAGATCTGGTGAGGATTTTCTTTGTGGGAAAATTGGAGAAGCCTGGATTTTTAGGACAGAGTTATGCTCTGAATTTGGGGATCCTGATAGGCTGAATAAACAAAGAGAATTCAAATTTTGAAAGCATAATTCTCAAATAACCCTGCAGAACTGATGAATGAGAAAATTAGTTTGGACCTGTTGAATCCGTTTCAGAGTGATGGCTTATTTTATTTTGTCTTCGCCAGTTGGAACACGTTCCCACACTCATTTCCCTAGATTTTAAAGATTTTGAAAATGCTAACCCCTATAAAATGATATGCACTTTCTCTATTTTTCCTTTATTCTTCCTTAGAACCTATTAGTGAATGAATGAATCTAGTAAGTGACAAGTCCTGGTCTAGAAATCAGGTAATTTCCAAGGCTCCGTTTTATGTGTTGGGTCCACAACCTGGCTCCCTTTTCCTGCCTGACGGGGAGATACCAGATAAATAATCTGTCAGTACTAAGCGAGCTTGGGATCAGGTTGTTCTGAAGATGTTCCCTGGTTCCCAGGACATTTTCAGCTGCAGGCCCCTCCTGAGAAGACAGTTAAAGCAATCCCAGCTATTCCTAAGTTCCTAGCCCCAAATTGTGTGTGTGTGTGTGTGTGTGTGTGTGTGTGTGTGTGTGTGTGGCTTGTGCTCAGGCAGATTCTCTAGGTAACTCCCAAACTCTCTCTACCCACTTCACCAGTCCTCTGCCTTTTCCCTTCTCTAACTGAATAGTACTACCTTTCTCACACCTAAAATGGTTTTCTTCTCATAACTCTGTCCCCTTTGCCTTAGCCATCCCACTTGCCATTCTACAACTTTCACTTGCTGTTTTAACAGAAAATAAGGGCTAGTCATAGTGTGTATGTGAGGTGGACAGGAAGCCAGCACCACCGACGGTAGGGTGTCTCCAGTGATTATGGAGAAGAAGTGGCCATCTTGCCAAATCAGAAGCTTGGTTTCTGCTTTTCTTCCACATGAGTCTGCTAGGGCTGCCCTAACAAAATATCACAGACTGGGTGACTGAAACAACAGAAATCTGTTTTCTAACAGCTTTGGGGCCTGGCAGTCCAAGATCAAGGTGTCGGCAGGTTTGGTCTCTTCAGAAACCTCCTCGGTTTGCCCCTGGCTGCCTTCTCTGTGTGTCCTCACATGGTTTTTCCTCTGTGTGCCTGCCTCCCTGGTGACTCTTCCTCTTCTTAGAGGGACGCCAGTCTTATTGGACTAGGGACCCACCCTGATGGCTTCATTTTAACTTACCTCTTTAAAGACGTTATCTCCAAGCGTGGTTATATTCTAAGGTACTGGTAATTAGAAATTCAACATATAAATTTGGAAGGTGGGGGGGATACTGTTCAGCCTCTAACTCCTTTTTTTCACTGCCAGCATATACACGCTGGAAAGGGAGCATAACCTATTCATGTACAACACATCAAGTCAGAAAGACCTGGACCTGAGTCCCACCTGTGCCGCTTACTAACATTGTGACTTTAGGCATATGGTTGGACTTTGCTAAATCTCAGTTGCTCCAACCATAAAATGGGAATCTTGATAATATTACTTCCTCCTTAAGGTTTTGTGAGAATTAAATAAAAGGGTACATGTGTGCACTGTTTAGTGCCTAGCTCAATAAATGTTCATTACAGTAATGTGAATGAAGTTGCATTGTGAAGCCCTCTTAGGAAAGGAGATTTGGGTTATAGGGGAGATTAACTGATGCCTGAAGTTTTTCACCTAAAATATGAATTTGCTAGGAGTCTTCTAGAGTTTTCACTATGAGTTTCACTCTTTCTCCAAGTCAGAATTTGATGACTGTGTAGCCTAGAAGAGCAGAATCCAGAAGAGCTGTGATGACTGTCTCTGCCAGATTTTCTGCAGCACTAACTTCAGATGCATTTGTATTGCCCCCCCAGGCATACTCCTATTTAGAACATTCGTCCCAATCTTGAGGTTAGCCATGGTCATCATAATAAGTATAGCACCGTCTACCACTTAATTCAGTGCATTGCGTTTAGTTAAGACATGAAATCCAATCCAAAGATTCATGGACTGTTTGCTTCACTTAAATGAATCAGTGATTCACAGTTACTGATCAACCTACTAATACTAATAATCCCATAAATGGGAATGGGCCAACCCCTGCTGGTATAATTATCAGAGGGAGGAGGAATGGGATGGGCATTGAACAGCTGATGGCTCTTCTCACTTCTGGAGGGGGGCCCTTGATATGACAGCATTTAGGTGGGCAGGGCAGGGCAACTGTGACACCTCCCTGGGGTCCCTTCGATGCTGGGAATTTACCAAGCCTCAGCTGTCAAAGAACAATAAATTTTCCTTCAAAATATAAAACATAAATCACTGTTTCCCAAACACTGAAAGGCAAGAAGAAACTAAATCCCCATAATAATGAAAAGAATCCTGTTAATTAAATCAGCAAGGTAGAGAGCCTCCCTCCTAGCACACGACCCGACTGAACAGTAGAATACCTTGGAGACTGAAGCTGAAATCCAAGCCTTTTCTAGGTTGCAAGCCAGCATCCTGAGGGAACATTTAGAAGAAAAAAATCTGTAAGCACAGGACAAGTAAACACTTTTTTTTTTTAGAAGTTGTACTTGGATTATGTTTATCTGGGAAGGGAAGTTGCAAAACAAATTGTAAACCAGGCTCAGCATATTTGTGCCAACCCTTATCAGATTTGCCACTAGTCAAGGGTAAACTGAAGGACAGGTCTCTGTGAACTACAACATAAAAGCCAATCTATGGGATGCTTGCAGCAAGAGAGAGAAAAATGTCATTTCTTCCGATTTTTTCAAATTAATTTTTTCAACCATAGCCTGTTTCAACTTATTTGGCTCCTGAACATCCTGGATCACAGAGTTTACAATGATTAAGTGTTTACTTCACACATCTTTCTTTTTGTCTTGCAAAGCCATTGATATAGATTTGCGGGTTTTTAAATGCTTGGTTAATTGGCTGGGCTACTAAGAGAGGATCTGTTGCTGTGGTTGAGGGAAGCTGCAAAAAAAAAAAAAAAAATAGAGGTTAAGGTTTCTGATGAATCCGTCACTTTTGGGAATTGAAGGCCCTATAATATTACTACACTCAAGCCACTGATAGCCATTTTTGTTCCCATCAGTGGGAGCCTCACTGAGAGGGTGAAAGAGTCACACCCTCTCAGCCCCAGCCAGCTTTTTGGTTTTACTCTCCAAACCAACTCACTTCCACCCATAATCTACTGACATTTAAATCGGTTTTGACTGCCAGAAGAGTGCTTTTCAAATGAACTGAAGCCCATTCACAGAATATTGAGTTTTCCCTTCGGAACTTGCCCATATTCCAAAGTACAAAAACTACCCAACTGTCTTTGAGACCTCAACATTTAACTAATCTCTCACATAAAGATTAATTACATACTAGTCATTGCATCAATGTCTTTGAAAAGTACGTTATGCACATCATAGGATATATTTGCAGTACATCGAAGTTCACTCAGACTTATATTTACCTACAGCAAGGATGTGTTTTTAATCTACCATCATCTGCATTTTCCTGGCATCACCCTTTATCTTTTATCACACATGTACACACTTGCAAAGATCATTTTCAATATTAAAGGTGGCAAGTGCTGCTGGGAGGCCAAGTAATGGGGTGTAGTTTTATTTTATTTTATTTTTTTATAAAGATTTTATTTATTTATTTGACAGAGAGAGACACAGCGAGAGAAGGAACACAAGCAGGGGGAGTGGGAGAGGGAGAAGCAGGCTTCCTACCGAGCAGGGATCCTGATGAGGGCCTCTATCCCAGGACCTCAGGATCATGACCTGAGCTGAAGGCAGACACTTAACAACTGAGCCACCCAGGCGCCCCTTATTTTTTATTTTAATTTTTTTAGTGGGGTATAGTTTTAGATTGATAAGTAGAATTGGGTCACAATCCCTCAGCTCCCACCACACCACCAAGTGCTTTGACCCTGGAGGTGAGAATAGCTAGAAGAAAGGAAGTAGCCAACAAAATACAGCTCAACCCTAGCTCTCCAGGGCTAAGAAGAGCATTAAGAAGCAGCCAGTGGCCACAATGCAATGTCCAGTTCATTTGATTCCTGGGGCGAAGCAAAACAATATGGTGGATCCCAACTCAGGCCCAACTCTGACAATCCCACCCACAGCCTGTCCTCAGGTGGGTTATGGGTCATGGTCTGATTTCCTCTGAGTATGGTGTATTTGTTTTCTTCCTTCCGACCCTTCCTGTGTGCTTGCAAAGAAAAAAAAATCTCCTTAAGGTTTTTTAGTTTTTTGTTTTTTGTTTTTAAACTGAGTGTCAAGTCAAGAGAGATTTAAAGTCCCAGGGTACCGTTAATGAAAAATGAGTCTGTGTGTGTGAATTCAGTGTATGTGCGTGCAGGCATATTACAAGAGACAAATTTTGAGGTTTTTAGATTATACATTTGCTTTGTCTTTATAATCTTTCCCTGCAGAACTTTAAGGAAATAGTTGCTTTAACATTTTGCTCTTTGGAAATGGCTAATAGGTGATATTAAAACTGTATTTCACTGGCATTGTTAATGAATATCTTCAGTCACAGATACACGAGTGGCCATTATTTGATGAGGAATAACACTTCAAGATGGTAACCACCTCCTGAAGGCTGAAACCTATGCTTGTTTAATGGAGAGTCTTAAACGAAATATAGGTTTTTTGCAGATCCAAAGTCTATGTTCCCTTTTAATTTCTTAAAATACAAGCTCCTCAACCACACCTATGGATTAACTTGGAAAAATAACCTAGCTAACACTTTTATTGAGCGTCTGCTCTGACCAGGCTATCGAGCTAGGTGCGAGGAACAAAGTCAGTCAGTCAGAACTTGATGTAGACAGTTCATTTCAAAGGGATTCCAAAATTAAATATTAGAAATAACATTAAATTTTACCTTCAGGTTAAAACATACCGTGTGTCTTATTTTGTGTATCCCTCTGTAACATAAACCACAAAGTAGCTTTTTCCCTTCTGTGTTTGGGTTTTTGAGGTGTGGACAGTGGAAACAAACATCATAAAAACTAGCAAGGCCCTCCGCGTGGCCTGGGGGCCATTTTCTGTTTACACTGACATCATTTTGACACTTTAGCACCTTTTTCCCCCCAGGAGTAGAGGGTGGGGGTCTTCTTGGTAGGAATTTTCAAAGACAAAGTTGTAAAAGGAAAAAACCCTAAAGTTTGTGTTCCTTTATCTATGTGGATATGACAGATTAAAAGCAAGGCAGGTAGGCAGAGCTTGTTTAATCCCTCACCAAGGTGGCAATCTCAGAGGCTTTGATGTTGTCTGGTCGCAAGGCCCCTGAGACTTTGAGGAACCAAATTCAGTTGACTTTATGTGGCTTGCCTATCCCTTCTGGTGTTCAAAAACGAAAGGAAAAGGTCCCTGCACCTTCTTGTCTCCTTCCTTTATTGTACAGTTTGCTTTGTTTGTTTGATTTTAAAACTGCCATTATGTGAAAGTGTTGCAAGTATAAATAATTGAGAAGATAACTCTGTAGGGAAACCACTTTTGCTGCCTTTGTGCAAAGGCAGCTCATTATGGCTCTGAGCTGCAGTATTCCATAAGCGCAATTATGCAACATCAGGATGTCATGGATATTAACCAAGGGGAGTAGATAAGAGACGGGGAAAATCATTTTGGAACTTACTTAATTAAATTTATTTGGTTTTTCAAATAGTTCCTCGAGTGTATAATTTTCCCGACCCCTCCATCGTTGCTGTGGTCTTTGTAGGAGTGTTGTTCACCATTTGTTTTTTGGCATTCTTCCTCAGTTCTGTATGGACCTAAAATGTATTTATATTGGGGTTTAATTTCCACCCAAGGAGAGGTTACCCATGAAAATGGAAGCATAATTTGGTCATGAGGCTGTTATCCCCCCTAGGGCTTATAGCGCCAGTTAATATATGTTAATACAGCAAAGTGAACAAAAGGTTAAATAAGTGGGTCAGGCTCCGAACAAGTCCTCTGCTGCTTCCTTCTGCTTAAACGGAAGGAAAAGCCCATAATGGCGCTTGCCTGACTTTCACCCCCATCATTTTAAGAATTGCTTTGCCAATCCTTCACAGCAAATAGTAATTTTAAGTGGACCAAAACAGAGCTCTCAGGGTGTTTGCACTCCATGGTAATGATAGAGTAGCTGTGCTCCCTGGAGTCAATAAAGCCCAACAATTGAGTCATTTTTGCCTCCTGTGAGTGAATCACTGCTGTTAGCCTGAATGACAGGATTGCTTCTGGAACTGGAGCCCTTCGCCAGGCTGACCTCATCCCAGGACAGCAAGGTTCAGAGGGCAGGCAGGTGGTGTTTAACACAGTTCTAAGTAAAAGCTGATTTTGTACTTGTACAACGCTCTGTAAACAAGAGCGTAGCGTCGGTGGGGGGAGGGGAGGGAGGGGCATTTGATGTCTGTCCATGTACTTTAACCAAAGCAGCACTTCCCCTTTCCCTGTCGCCTTCTCCTTTCTTCTCCCTAACATCCTGCCCCCCCCCCACCTCCTCCAGGCTCTGTTTCTCCCTGCCCCATCTCCCACCCTTCATACACATAAATCTCCCGCACTTGTAGCTGGCATGTTAACGTCAGGTGGCCACAGCCCAGTCCCCCTTCTGATTAATGAAAGATGCGGATGGGATTGCCGAAGGGAAAATGATCTTAGGCTTGAGAGTCGTCTTCAGTGTCTAAGAATCATTCTGAAGCAGAAATTTTAGCCATCTATAGCCAAATACTAAATAATAGCTGTTGTTTTTGTAATAGGTCATTGAGAAAATAGGAAACGGGAAAGGTTAGAGAAAACAGCCCAGCCTAAAATTGTCTAATGATGAAATTGTCTTTGAGATAGAAAAGTTCTGAAGAACGTTTTCCAGCCCCATTTCTGAACCCCATTTTCAACATTCTGGGGGCCAAAGTCCTATGGAGTAGTCAGACTTTGTAATTTTGGAGGTGGGATTGTGAACAGTTAAGATACAAAAGAAGAACCCATGAAATGGTTCTCTGTCTCTAGAGTCTGACTTAGGAAAATATGACCATGGAAGTCCTTTAATAGGATAACTGACAAATCCTATTTAATAGATTGTTTGATAAATTGTTGATGAATTGTTTCAAAATACAACTTTGGTTAAAAACCAGAATCTTGCTTCATTTTTTCAAATCCTTGGAACCCTAGTGCCCCTCAAATCTTAATAAAGTTAGAAATTGATTTGTATCAACATTCCTTCTTACAGACATATTTAAGCCTATTAAAGTCTGTGGCATAACCATAGCAGCAACACCAAGCATTCATTTTGTTCCCCTTAGTCTTGTTCCCTATATTTATTTGCCCTGCCACCCCAATTTTGGAGAAGCACTTACTGATGCTAATATCCTGCAGAGCACAATTTGGGGAAAACTTCCTTAGAAAAATATAATGAAAAAGAATCTATTTTAAGAAAGTTTTCTATTCTCCTTTACTTTCTGAATCTCACAAATCTTTCTCCTTCATTTCCTACTCACTATTCCTGTCCCAACACATACACACACACCATAAAAGTTCATTGACCTCAGTTCCCATTGCTCTTAGCCTAGTCTCTCTTCTCAAGTCAACCAGACTTATCATGCTCCAATATAACTGTATCATCTGTTCCCCAGCCTAGAAAAGTCTGATGCTCACTTTCTGCCAAATCAAGTCCTTCTCTTCCTTTACCCTCCATGGAAGATATGACTGGCCTCTCTAGTGCCCAGATGGATTCACACCTTTAAACTAATGCCTCTAGTCTGTATCTTTTGTTGTTTCTGAATGCAAAGATAACCAGATCAGAGCCGGCAAGCCAGAGTTCTTTCCCATCCTAGCTCCTCAGGGATTCAGCTATCTATGCCCCTTGCAAAATGAGGATAAGAAAATTCCTACAAACTCTTACATTCTCAATTCTGCATTATTTCCAAGGTGGAGGAACCCTATTTTCATACACTCAGTTATTTGTTCACCGAACATTTTATTGAGTATGTGCTATATTCTTGACTCAATAATATAGAATTGAGATGTGGTCCCTGCTCTCTGAGGCTATCTGGTGGGAAGCTGGACAAGTAAGTTTGTGATTATGGTATTGAAAAATGCTATGATGCACATATTAGATAGGTGCTACTGACTGAGGAAGTGCTTCTTACTCAGACTGGAATCAGGGAAGTTACCTCAAAGAGATGTTCTCTGAAGAGAATTTTGGAGTGTGTGTTGACCAGATGGCCATGGGAGAAATGCTAGCCCAGACAGAAGGGGTAGTGTGTTCCTGGTTAGTCGGCGTATTAACTTTATACTTATTTTTTAAAGTTTATTTATTTATCTTAAGTAATCTCTACACTCGATGTGGGGCTCAAATTCACGACTCCCAGATCAAGAGTCCCATGCTCTTTGGACTGAGCCAGCCAGACACCCCACTTTATACTTATTACTTGCCTTTTCGTTTATTTGTACATTACCTGACTCCAAAGTCAGAATCTGTGGCACTTAAACCAATTTCTAAATTAAATTATTTTTGGATAGACAATGATACTACTTTATCTTTATTGTGAAAATGGAGATCATTCAAATGCCATCATTTTTATTTATAATAGTTAAATTAAACCACTTTAGGGGAAATTCTGATTGATGTGAAATATGAATATGCTCTAAAATTCTTTCAAATTGCAGTACAATGTGTTTGTGTCTTTGTCTATTGGAGATTATAGCTTTGTGTGGAATGTCAGAATCAAAGGTTGAGGTCTTTATTTCTCTGCTAATCAGGGCAGGGGGAAATCCACTAACTAACCCTCTAAAGCTAAAATATTTAAGGACTAAAGCGGATGTGGCATACTGCTGGTTTGCTGAGTCTCTTGTGGTTTATAAAGATACATTTTATGTCTTTTATGATTACGGGATGATGCTAAAAATTTTGTGGGTAATAATACCGTCACATTGGAAAGACTGCATACAACATCTCTGGAGAAGATAGAGAACGCTACCTGGTTGTCAAGTCAAGGTGTTTAATCGGTTATTAAGAAAAGCAGCTAGGAAATTTTATTTGGAATTTGGTCTTTGGTGTTTGAACATCATAAACATGAGAACATTAAGTCATAGGTTCATAAATACATATTTTTTTGCTTCTTGACACAATGGGATATGTTTTATTAATTTTTAAACATTATTGTTAAATATATAGCTGTTAGAATTATAGCTTATTTTAAACGACTTTAAATTTGTTCAGATTTTTGATTTTTTTAGTCCTTTGGCACCTGTACTAGATGCCGACATAAACTGGTTAAATAGCATTTGGTTTAAACAGAAAGACTGAAACATATATGCATATTTATGATATTTTGTTTGTTGGATCTCTCTTAATATTACTTGACTTTCTGTGTTTTAATCTCGTTTTTTCGTATTTTGGGTTGAAGCCACTCCAAAGCTTAACACCTAGGAGATTTCTCACTTATGGTTCCCTTTAAAAGTGCTAAAATCTCAGCCTCTCAAACAAGAGACCAAGCTACAATTTAAAGAAAGCAGTGGTTTGATAAAGGGCCCTAAGTATGTTGCCACCTTCTGCATGTGTCTTCTTCTGCCACATCCTTTCTTTTAAACCAGCAGGAGAACTGAAAGAAGGATAAGAGCCTGGCCCATCCAAATACTTCTGGCATGACAAGCTGGTCTTCTGAAGTTTCCCCTGCTGCTTTAGAAAAAGGAGCCCTACAGACAAATGAAAGAGCCACGGGCACATTCACATGCATAGCACCTTCCCTCCAAACACCAAGCGGCTTTAGATTGCTGGCGTTGGGGTGGTTTGGCCTCAGATGAAGAATAGGGACTTGAGAACCATTTGTTTCCACACCAGTTTGGGTGAAGTGCTGTATTTTTCACCTTAAAAGGCCATTTAAAAAGAAAAATATGGTTTGAGAGGAGGACACAATTTGGAAGCCATCACCCTTAATGGAGTCCCTTTTAAATGTAACACTTTGTCCCATCAATTCTCTTCTAAATTAGTTGTCACTACCTAGAGGAAACCTACCCTTGATTGTCTTACGCTATTGCTTAAAGACATACAGTGTCCTATGTGTATTTTCTTATATCAGGTTTTCAAAATGCTCTCGTAAATTCTATCACTTAAACTTACCCTTGTTAGGTGTGGAGTGGAGCACAACTTGTGCCCACAGCGTGGCCAGTGTTTTATTACCATTGGCCTCTACATCTGGTCACACAGATTATCTCAGGAGTACAAGAAAAAACAAACTAGACTCCATAGAAAGAAGGCCCCGGCCACAGCGGTTCTTACTGACAATTGACTTGGCCAGCCATTATTAGATAGACTTTGTAAAATCTGGAGGATATATGAAAAGGAAGTAGTTTTTGGAGGCAGCCAGGCCATTTATTATACTTGGTGACACAGCTCTGGAATACTCATATAGTTTTGGAGTTTTGAAGAAACGAGAGGGTTTTGAAGTAAAATTGTTTCTTTCCAACCCTTCACTCTTCTTTTGTCCTTTGTCTTGAGTGTCCTGCATAGCTTCTCAGCCTGAGAGTCCCACTGTCCACTCAAAGGTAACATTTGGAAAGTTGAGTTTGCCTCTCCTCACCAAAACAAATAGGCATTCCTCCTAAATTTGCAATTTTCATCAACTGCACACCATACCATACCAAAGATACATTCTCGGGTTTATGCTCTTAATATCTTTCCTACTTGTATTTCTTCTTTGCTGAATTCCTCAGCAGCCCTCCACGCAACCTGTCCTACTTCCTTTTCACTGCTACCACCTTAATCTCCGTTAACCTTATCTCCCTCTCCTGCTTGGATTAGACCTTTCTACCTTCTCAGCTTCTACCTTCTCATCAGCATAACTCCTTAAGCACCATATTTTGTGTTATCATTCCACTATTAAGGAATTTCAGGGATTCAGTTGGTCACTCGAGAATGTTCACTAGTGTGGGAGAAATGGGCAGGTGTTGGTCAAAGGGTATGACTTCCAGTTGGAAGATGAATAAGTTCTGGAGATCCAATGCACAGCGTGGTGGCTATGGTCAGCAATACTGTACTGTGTACTTGAATGTCGCTGAGAGAGTAGACCTTAAATGGTCTTACCACAAAGTAGAAATGGTAACTACATGACACGATGGAGGTGTTAGCGAATGCCCCAGTGGTCATCCTTTTGTGATATATATGGTTATCAAACCAATACCTTATACCTGAAACTTACACAGTGATACAGGTCAATTATATCTCAATAAAATTGGGGGCAGGTGGATAAAGAACTTACACCAGCTTGTCTGTTAACTGTAGTCAACTTTTCCAAAACCAGGAGCCAGTGTGGATTCAATCCCCTTGCACAAAATGGGCACTCGTCTGCCTTAGTTTCTAGAAAAAGCATGCCATTTTCTTATTTCCTTCCTCTCCAGTGTTCTCTACTCTTTTCATCTGGTTCAGCTTTCCTCCTCCACGAATTCAGTGATTAACCTCCATCTGACTTTTAAAATTGACCCTCTCACACTAACTTACCAAGTGTGGACAGTGTTGATTTGCAATTATTAGGTATTATCAAATTGTGCTTTTCAGTTTGTTTCTGTGGGTGTGAAGAATAAAAATTTTCAAAGGCATGACCTGCCTTTTCAAAATTTTAAATATAGAGAGAGAGAAGGTCACATAATTATATATTTATGTATTACATGTAATTTCTTAGTACATACAACCTTGTCGTATTTTATCATTAAACTGTGTTTTGTTAAGTATAGAATGTAGAAGATTTTTACGTGACACATGTACAGATTGCTGTGGACCTTAAAAAAAATTCATTCCAATTTTTATAGGATAGAGAAAGGATGAAAATAGGCCTTACATGATCTCTGCTTCTCTATACCTTGCTTTCCCTTCCTACCCGCTATCGTCCCCGCTTTGGAACCCAGTGTCTTACTGGGACACACACACACACACACACACACACCCTGAAAACATCTACCAGTACAATTCTGTCAACATCAAGGAGGTGGGTGCTTAGTAACTTTTGCCTGACCGAAGGGCAACATAGGACAAAACAAGAAATGAGGTTGAGAAAAATCTCTACTCCCCCTGGAAAGTGAGAGAGGGGGAGAAGAGAGCAAACACTAGAGTGTGGCACGACCGAAGTAGAAGCAAGGATTTTTTTTTTTTTAGCAACTGTTCTTTTCTCCTTTGTTTTCAGCATTCCCACCCACAACATTCCTGTCTGTGACCTACGTGACCTATGTGGCTAAATATCCTACAGTTCATAACTCTTTCACATATATATATATCTTTATCACCCTTTCCTCCAGAGTCGCACAGAAAACCTACCCAGGTGTTAATCTCTGGCAAAGCTTATTGTCACTTGTATGTGTGTGCACGCACACATACGTGTACATCTGTACATATGGCTGGTGATGTCTCAGTTTATCTCAAGGCCACATTGTTTCATGTTCCACTTGGTTGACAGGGCATCTCTGACCTGACAGATTTATCCATTAAGAATAGGATCATATGTATGAAACCAGCTTAACTCTTAGCAAGACAAATGCATATGGCTTATGTAGATTTTGTTGTTGATTTTTTTCCCTTATATGTTACTCAGGAAGTCTGTGTCAGTATAAATCAGTGGTAATGAAATCAACATTATGGAATCTTTGATACTGCATTTGCTAAAAGCTTTCTGGATGTTTAATTCAGCTTTTAATGATTGATATTATTGACAAGGGATAAACATTTTTGATGGATATATTTGCTCACAGATTTAAAAAAAAAAATCTAACCCTTTTTTCCTCTTTGAGTTAAAGAGTGCAACGCTATTAGAGAGGAAACAGTTCAAATGTGGTCATCACAGGTTGGTGGCTCCAAAAATAGAAACTCACTTAGGGTAAAATTTACTGTCAGAAAAAATGGAGCATTCTTTCTGAACTCAGGAACGTGTGGTTCATGCGAACTTGCTTGTAGATGGTTGCTACAATAAGGCTTCTTTCATACAGGTGTGTTTATGCCCCAGGCTTGCTGGCCACAGTCCATTCCATTTACAGAAGCTGAATTAAACAATAACTACCGCATTGCAAAAAATGGTGGTGGGGGGGGGGGAGCGGAGGGGGAAAGGTGAGCGTCAAAGGAGATGCCTGAGAGCTTTGTTAGGGCCAAGAAAAACCCTGTTGCAGTTGTCAGAGCTTGTTGATGTTGCTGGGAACGGCACTTTTTTTTTTCTCCTGGATTTTGTGGTTCTGCCTTAGGAAAGAAAGTAAAATAGAACGGAAGAACAAAGTCCTACTCTATAAATCAGCAGCTGCTCCTTGCCAGATCAAAGGAGTGACATTTTTGCTCCTGGACTGCTTGTCCACTTGAGGGCTTGACAGGCAGCTAACAGCTGGCCTGCTAGATTGTATGGGAGAATCAGCCTACATCTTCTTCCGAGCAGATGACAAGCTAATCAGAGAGATATCCATAGCAGAGGGCATGTGAGTGTACCTTGATCTCCTCAAACATATCTAATACATAATTGCTAAACAGCTTGGTGCATTTCTGGCAAGTTAATGCTTAGGTAGTTTCCACTGAGAAGTAGGATAAAGAATTAATACTTCAATCAAAGGTGATCATGAAGGCTAAAAAGATCCTAGATTTGTTGAGATCTTCTCCTCTTAGAGTGAATTAGTAAATGGTTAGGAACATAATGAGAATTGGCTTAAGTGTATGTAACTGATATCAAGTGACTGGTTGACTTTTCAAAGCCCAGTCAGGCTTTCGTGTTTAGGTAGATGAACAGGTAATGGGTAATTGGTAATTTGAAAATGATGACTCCTGCTTTTTATGCTGATAGAATTGAATGAAGTTGTAGATGTTCTGTGTCTGCAAAAAGTTGTCCTCAGAAGCCCGGTAAGGTGTGTCACTATACAGATCTGGACTTTTAATGCCAGTAGTAAAATTTCCAAAGTAATTCAGTTTCTTGTTGATTTCCATCTGCCATAAATCATGTACAAGGTGAGGTAATATACTACAACTTACGTCTATTGACTTAGTATTTTATCTTTAAGAGGATAGATCCTAGATATGAATAGCTAAGGAAGTGTACATGTTTTCCCCTCCCTTGCTTTCAAGTAGCTTTGAAGGATCACTTTTATAGTACCTGATAAATAGCCACATATGTATAATCTGATGGCATTCTGTAAGAGTAACAGTTCTTCAAAGTCATAACCTGCTGGGATGTTTTGTTACATGCTATCAGGTCTGGTTATACTTACGGAAGAGTGTTTATTGTTGCTTGGTATTATAAAGGAAATACAAGATAATTTCCTATCTTAAAGAAAATTTCCCAAATACTTTTTTTTTTTTTTAAAGATTTTATTTATTTATTTGACAGAGAGACACAGAGAGAGCAGGAACACGAGCAGGGGGAGTGGGAGAGGGAGAAGCAGGCTTCCCGCTGAGCAGGGAGCCCGATGTGGGACTCGATCCCAGGACCCTGGGATCATGACCTGAGCCAAAGGCAGACGCTTAACGACTGAGCCACCCAGGCGCCCATTTCCCAAATACTTTTATTGAACAGTCTCTACTATTGACCATGGAAACTTCATTCAGATAAGATGCCAAATTCTCCAGATCACCTTTAAAAATTTTTTAATTATAAAAATAATTATGCTTATTATTAAAACTCAAACAGTAGGGGGACCTGGGTGGCTTAGTTAGTTAAGTGTCCGACTGAGTGTGGCTCCATGTTGGGTGCGGAGCCTGCTTAAGATTCTCTCCCTCCCTCTCTCCCTCTCATGCCAAACCTGCACATGCTCATGTGTACTCTGAAACAAACAAACAAACAAACAAACAAAACCCTCAAACACTAAAGAAATAAATGTAAAAAAAAAAGAAGAAGAGGAAAGAAAACTCTACCATCTTCTTCCTATCCATCCCTGAAGAACAGTTTCCCTAAAAACATGTTATTGGCCAAACTTTTCCTTTAGGAAGTACAGATGGAGTAAAAATGAATTAAATTATTATAAATTTTTTGATCACTTGCCTTGAGCAACAAACGACTGTTTGGGTCTGAGGTAATTTAAGAGAATAACACGTGCATTTTCATAGCTAAGTTTCATGCTTAAAATGATCTTTGCAGGTTTCTGTTCTTCGGAAGAGCACTCGATCATTTCTGTGTTATGTGATCTAGAGCAGGACTTCTCAAACTTAAATGTGCATAGATCACCTGGAGATCTTTAAAGTACTGATTCAGATTCAGTAGTGCCAGGCTGGGGACTACTAGATTTCTATAGTTCTAACAAACTCCAGGTGATGTTGATGTCATTGGTCTTTGGAACACACTTAGACCTGCAGGGGTGTCAAGAACCATTTTGGAAAGTGTGATTCCAAAATAGCTCGTCCCACTACCCTGTGCCCTAGCAGATGCCTACTCCAGTGTCTAAAATCCCCCCCCCATGGCATTATACATTTAAATTAGCTGTGGTCTTGGACCCTACCACATGGACACATGCTACTTGTAAGGGTAAAAACACATTATCACCACCCTCTGTTCAAACCAGCATGGATTTGCTTTATAGTCACCCACCTAGTCTTAATTATTACCTTTAAGAGAACAGAGCTCTTTAGGAGGGGACTTTAGATAGGTGCATTTTGAGTGTAAGCTAACATTTAATGAGCTCTTACTATGTGTCAGGTGCTATGCCAAGGATTTTACATAGGACATCTCCCTTAATCCTCAAAAACATCTGGGCTCAACCACTGCCCTGTTATAGACAGGGGACAAACTGAGGCCTGGAAGTTTAAGTAGGCTTGCCCAAGGTCACACAGCAAGTGAAGGGCAGGGAATATGAGCCCATGCTCTCCATCAGTTTGTTCTATGGAGAAGTCTGGAATATGGAACAATACTTGCGAAGGGTTTGCCCAAGGTAGGGTATTTTAGTAAAGAATCTATGTAAGCCCTTGTAACTCTAGGGAAGAATTAGATAAAAGAATATTGAAAAAATATAGTAGAAGGTCATTAAAGTATTAGCTACCTTATAATTTCGTCCAGAGCCTTTCATGTGTTCGGCATGAGCCTTCCACTACTTGGGACATATTCATAAAGCTATAAAATGTTTGTGATTCCAGATTAGTAGCATGTGTTCATACTGCAAATTTATGAGTAATTAGTTCATGTGTTTTTGGAGTTGTAGATAAGTCTAGCATCTCTCAAATTATAAATTAATCTGTAGCTCAGGGAAATTATGAACTGTGAATGTGTTTCTGAGCAGCCCATGAATCTCCTTTATTTACCTTACTTTGTTCACAGTTGTCTGTGAGAAAAGACTCCTTGTGTGGCCATCAATGAAAAACTTAACGTTGGCACCGTGACCCCATCATTCATGGGCCTGAGTACATGTTCAAAGACATTAAACCTGCTTAGTTCACCGATTGAACCATTTTTATGTATCTTACTGAGAAAATCCCACTCTTAGCCATAACCACAGCACAGAGAAAAAAAACTTGCTTCTTGTGTGTGTGAACTAAGAAAAACAGTGAAGAAGCCTGCGAACTGATTTGTCAGGGTTGAGGCTTCCTTGTTTCTGAGGCCAACCAGTAGCAAGCTTCATGAATGGGCACCCTCACTGAGGAGTCCCACGGCTGGGGAAAGTGGAGAAGCCGAACTTTTTCATTTTTCAACAGGTCCCCAGTCACCAAGCGGCCTCTAACACCTCTTCCAAGTTAATCTGATCCCTCTTCAACAGTTCAACCCCCTTCCTGGACCGGACCAATTCATGGAAAAGCTTCCATGCAGGGATTCCTGGTTCCTCCTCAGAGCGTTCAGGGCTGGCGGCCTTCCAGGTGACTCCACAGAGGCCTGTACTTTCTAACAAAAGGAATGCTGCCTGAAGAAGTTGGTTACCAGGTGTGGCATGAAGTTAGTGAACCAGAAAGAAGGGATTTATCAGTCATTTAAAAAGAAGGCGGCGGGGGGGGGGGGGGGGGGCGGGTAGGGCGGGGAGGGGGAGAAAGAAAAGAAATCAACCAACAAGCAGCAATGACACCTAAGCCTACTTCTATCAATCTGAAATATGCTTTGGAGTGAAAAACCTTTCAAAGAAAAACCACGATGGTCAGATTTCAGTGGCAGAAAAATATGCAAAGCTGAAAAGTTTGGCTCTTCTGTTGGGGGGCCTGAGGTGGGGTTTGGGGGTGGGGAGGTCTCCAGGAGCTATCTCTCCAGCAAGACAGCAGGGTGGGATTTCAATGATGTTTTGCTCCCTTGGGTTTATTCTTTTTAATATATTCTTTTTTTCATCTCTAAGTTGACTCGGAAAGGCCTCATGATTCTTGGAAAGTCATTGAATTTATTTCTATAATTGAGTTATTTTTAAGCTAACAGTCAGTATATAATTTTTAAGAATCGCACATACTAATGCATTTTCTATTTTCATAAAATTTAGTGAGAAAGTAGATAGTCTTAGTAGATACTCTCCAGAGTCTTTGTGTGAGCCTGGATACTAACTTTGTGTTCAATACAAATCAATGGAACTAGTGCACTTTAGGGTACTCATTCCCTAAGGAGTCACTAATGGAATTATCTGTAGCCCTTAAGAAAAGTCACAATGAGGCTAATGAAAATTTTTGCTAAGTGAAATCTGGATAAGGCACTAGGCTTACTAGCACATTTTATTTATGGCATTTATCATATATGGCACATTTTACACACAAGTTTTATAAATCTCAGGATGTTTTTAAGAGCTATTTAATTTCTAAAAGACTTTGTAATTTCAGGTTAAATTGTTTATACCAATAAAGAAGTGTATTATATATCCTCAACTTCAAAATCATTCTGGGGATGACATTAAAACTTAGAAAAATTTTTAATATCAGATACAGATGAAAAACTTAACAGTCTTTGAATTGGAAATAACTTGTGGGGGTTTTCATTAAAGTTGGGTGCAGCTTGCTGCATTTTGGTTAGTTGGATGTCTTCAGCAATTTTTCAAATGTTTTGGGTTTGGCAAAGTCCAAAATGTTTTTGCCAAGACCCTCTTTTCCCCTTATTTTTTAAACCCGTGTGAAATTCAAGGATAACTTAATCCATATGTGTCTGATTCATTTACACTTAACTCATCAAAATGTTATTTTGTAAGACCCATTTAATATCCAAAAAACCTTTTGAGTCTTTTTAAGACAAGTCTTTTGTCTTTGAACCAGTGAGTTGCATTTTTCCATATGAATGGAGCTTGGACCTTGAAAGATGGAAGATCAGTTGATTTTTCAACTTAGACTCTTCAAATTTTAAGTAGAATCAAAACTTGATATTCTGTTTACTGCTTGAGCACTGAATAAGGTCATTTTAAAATATAGATCAGAGGAAGTGGAAAAAATTTCATGTCATGTAATTTGGGGAAAGACTGCATTTGGAAATTTTATTTTAGTAATACTAAAGAAATAAAAGTTACTCCTACTTTGATTTTTTTTTAAATCTATAATTAAATGGCTCCATTTTATGTACATTGATATGTTTTCCAAGAGAGGTCTGTGGATCATCAGTACGGTGGGGTAGTCTCATTTTTTTTAGTGTTAACTCACAGTCAACTCATTAATTGTTCATTTTTATAACATCTACAGTATTTACAAAAGATATCCCAAAATCAGGGGCATTGACAATTGGCAGGAGTTTGTAAGTTAAGAGATTTCTGAAAAATTGGGGCCCATATGTTTTAAAAATTCTGTGTGATTTGAAAGAATATGGTAGAATTATGAATCTGGCAAGATATAGCCCTATGGATCAAAAACATTGTTTGAGAACAAAAATTCAGAGAAGCTGAATGGAACCCATGTCAAAAGAGCAGACTCTCCCCGTACCCTTTGTAAAAGGATCTAGTTGAAAACCTTCAGAGGCTTCTATGCATATTTGTTTAGTAGAACTGGGCACGGAAAGGCCATCGCCATAACTGCTAGTGAACGTCCAGGCCATGCTATGGTAACTAGTCGAAAATGTAAGACTGGAGTGGCATTTCCAAGTTCAGCGCTTCTATAAAGACCTGCTAGCACACAGAATGCTTTTTTAATGTCCTGCATTGTTTTGTGTCCCCCATTGAACAACCTTTTGAGCGGACCCCCGTTTTTACTAATGTAAACATTCTGACGAGTATCCAAAGAAATGACCTTTGAGTGAACCTCTAACCTTCCCCGTAATTATTTGTTTGAAGACAGTGTGGAGTTCTCCTGCTGAGAACTAAGAACCATGATGCCTTGCAGCTCTGCGAGGAAGGGAGTGTTTGGGGGAACTGGAGAGAAAGACATAAATAAGGGAACAACCTCCAGATGTAAATAATAAAAGAGTAAAAGGGTGAAATTAAAAAGGGAAAAAATAGCAATTCGTTTTACCTAAAGAGTTGGCCCATAGGAAAAAACAAAACCAGGATTAGTAGCACATAAAAAGAGGTGAAACCTCTGCCATGTGTGTCCTCCCTTAGAAACTTCAAGGAGGAGAGAAAAGGTTTCTCCGGGCTCTCCTGAGCCTCCCAGTTGGTCTTAACCTGAGCTGATAAAGAGAGTTCCTGGGGGTGCAAATCACCGGGTCAGTCCTCCTTGTTCCCAGTAAAAACAGTGGGGAAAGAGTAGATAATTAAGTTCCTTTTCCGATTTAAGAGATGCTTCTGGAACGCCTTGTGATCTGGTCAGATAGTCCTCAGTGACGCTTAAGTGCCAGGTGGGAATAAATGTGCAGTTTCAACTCTCCTCTTGTTTTCACCTCTCACAGCCTGTCACTTCTCCCCCCCCCCCCGCCCCCCCCAGGGGGTGTAGCATTTTTTTGACAACTGAGATATACTTGCTTAAGTAATAAAGAAGTTCATTGTTTTGCAAACAAACACCATATGCAAAAGACTCCTTTGGTTTTTCTTGCAGCTCTTATTCTTTGGCCTAACTGTATTCCCACTAGAGTGCTCCCAGGAGGCCGGACCAAAGTGTGGGCTGCTGTCCTCCTAGGAAGGGACTTCAGCTTCTTAGGAACGCAGAGCTGCCAACACACACTAGAATTTTTCTGGCTAATTTCAAAGAATGGGTTTTCAGTTCCTGCCTGTGGCCCCATGCGGACTCATTAATCATGAAGTCCCCCTGCACTTACGATTTGAGACTAGAAATACTGGGAAATGTTGTAAGTGGGTATATTTTTATATTTTTGAAGAAGCACTAGCTGTCTTCTAGGCATCCTGCCCCCCCCGCGTGTCGCCCCGCCAAAATGCACAGCCAAGTGAATCCTGTACATCAGCTCCAATGTGCGGGCAATGTGCATCATGAAATGCACAGGGACAAGGGTAACTTGTAAATGGTAGAAAATGGTTTTGTCTTTATTAAATTTGGAGAAATAAAGGAGATTTCTTATCATCTTACTCTGTTTGTACATGAATATTTGATGGGCATTATTAAACATTAAAGTAACACGAAGTAGGCACTTATTTTTGGATTTCCCACAAAATTAGATCCAGGCTTCTAGACGAAGTAACTGCTGCTCCTTACATTCCTGTGATTCAGCCACCACCTGATTTGAGAACGTTTCTTGGGCTCTAATATCAACCATGTGTACCTGAGGCTCTGTCTTTCTAGTGGGTTGAAAGGTGGCTGGGTTTATGGTTGGCAGTTACCTTATCCCTGCCCTGGGCGTCCTAGCCTAGACTGGAAAGGCCGCCCCCAGCTGGCACTGACCTCTAAATGACCCCTAACTTTACAGGCTTAAACTGCGGGAGTTGCCGAAGAGCAGAAGTCTTTCTGGCCAGCACTTATTACTGCTGTGTTGGTGATAAAACTTCAGACAGCCTAATTGATGGCTTTGCTGACCTAACAATACCTTGTGAAAGCACAGGGCCAGAGCCTGGTCTCCATTTATGACCAGCTGCAAAGGGGAAGCTAGATCTCCCTATGATGGGGGGTTTAGGGGAAGGGGGGGGGAATCCTCCAGCCTGTGAACTTTAACCAGATTCCAGCTTGTTCAAGAAGCAGAAGCACGATGGCAAATTAATAGACATTTTCTCAAGGAACCCTTTTCTCCCCCCAACCCTCTCCACCTTCCCTGAGTCTTTGTCACAAGTCAACCTCCAGTGGGTTGGGAGGTGATGGAGATGATCCAGTCAACTATTTTTGAACGCTGGAAAGGGAAAATTGCCTTTGGGTTGAAAAATTGAGAATTTTCAGGAGATGTTTGACCATGTTGTATTCTCCTCAGCGTTCACGCGAAAGTGCTCACGGGGCACGGAAACCGCCTTAGATGATTGGGCTTCTCTGTTCTGTTTCAGGTTTATTAATGCCAGAAGAAGAATAGTACAGCCCATGATTGACCAGTCAAATCGAGCAGGCAAGTTCCAACTAGTATCTCCATTCATGTCCCATAGGCACAAATCCTCATCAAGTTATACTCTAGGAGTTTCACTGCCTGGTAAATAAATGCTTCCATCAGGCATCCTGGGAGGATTTTTTGTTTTTTTTAATGTCCCCAGAATTCCATTCTAGGAAGCAACTTCACTAATTGGTGCTAATTGGAGATTTCCCACCCTGACTCTCCTGAAACTGCTTTTTACTTTCCTTCTGAATTGGTAATTGGGCACGAGTATTAGTGCCACAAGCAGTTTGTTTGACTGTGAGCTCTGGTATTACTCATTGCTTGTCTGCATCAATCATTAGCACACTCTCACACTCTCATTTTCTTGTTACCCACAATTCCTTGGTGTTCGCGTTGCTTTCACTCCTAGAGCATCCCCTGTTAAACTCATTGTATCCATTCATTTGCTCCAACTATTCTTAATATTCTATTAGGGCCTGACGTGCTGCATCGCCAGCATATTTTTTATTAAAAGATTATTACCTTTGTTTGAAATGCTTCACATCCATCCCACTAAAATACGTGTGGGGTTCTCTCACAGTGTGTCTGAGTTTCTCTGAGGCAGTTATTGTGCAGTACTTTCGAGCCATACCCATGAACTCTCCTAATCATCCCACTCTGAGATTGCCTTAGTTGACTGAGGCATTTCGCTGTCCCGCAAGAAGGTCTCTGGGAAAACACTATTTTCCGTC